>NC_069499.1:1153963120-1154018120 GCF_027579735.1 Bombina bombina | reverse complement strand
AGAGGGATTTGTTGTAAAATGACAGAAAAGCAGGTGATAGCAAGATTTCAGTGCAGGGCCTGAGTTCACGTACCAAAAAGAGGGATTTGTTGTAAAATGACAGAAAAGCAGGTGATAGCAAGATTTCAGTGCAGGACCTGAGTTCACGTACCAAAAAGAGGGATTTGTTATAAAATGACAGAAAAGCAGGTGATAGCAAGATTTCAGTGCAGGGCCTGAGTTCACGTACCAAAAAGAGGGATTTGTTGTAAAATGACAGAAAAGCAGGTGATAGCAAGATTTCAGTGCAGGGTCTGAGTTCACGTACCAAAAAGAGGGATTTGTTGTAAAATGACAGAAAGCAGGTGATAGCAAGATTTCAGTGCAGGGCCTGAGTTCACGTACCAAAAAGAGGGATTTGTTGTAAAATGACAGAAAAGCAGGTGATAGCAAGATTTCAGTGCAGGGCCTGAGTTCACGTACCTGAAAGCAGAAGAGACAGTAGGTTAACTCAGCATTTCTTAGCAGATGTCAGTAGGCAGTTTGATAGTTAGTAGCCAGCAGTGTGGAGAGTATTGAGTGTAATTCTTGTATAATTCTTAAAAATGAATGCCTCACTTATAAAATGTTCACTTTGAAAATGTGAACATATGCTATTGTTAAAAGTGCACAGCCCTGTTACCAATGCACAAACCCCTGTGCAATGCACTTCCCCAAGCTAGTCTGAAATATATACAGCAAACTAACAATTAACCTAACATAACTATTATACTAAAATTAAAATAGCTACAAATTAAATAAACTAAATTACACATTAAAAAAACTAACACTAAATTACAAAAAATAACAAACACTAAATTACGAAAAATAACAAACGAAATTATCCAAAATATAAACGATTACAGGTATACACTTTACTTTACAGTGCTTCACTTTACAGCGCTTTGCTAATACAGCGCTTTGTGGAGCTAAAGTTAAACCTCCAAGAATTTTGAAACAGTGCTGTAATCATCATGAGATTGCGAGAAAAGTGACTGGCACCATTTTGTTATGCTTAGTTCATTCTGTTTACAGCATTACAGTGCAATCTGTGTTTCAGTGCTATAGTCTGGCAAATTGTACTACAGTAATTGCCACTATTTTACAGGTACAGTATTTATTAAATACTAATTGAATACTGTGCTGTGCTAGTAGTAAACTAAACATAGCACTATTGCACCCCTAATATTTGTTAGTTCAAACATGTTTTCAAGTCTTTAAACACACTGGCAAGTGAAAAGAGAGCTAAAACTGCCTTGTTTCACTTTAAGGCGGTTTTCAATTACAGCGGAGCTCCGGTCCCTAACCCGCTGTATGAGCGGGGTATACCTGTACACCTAATCTAATAGCCCTATAAAAATAAAAAAATAACCCCCCCCAATAAAAAAACCCTAGTCTACAATAGACTACCAATAGCCCTTAAAAGGGCCTTTTGTAGGGCATTGCCCTAAAGAAATAAGCTCTTTTCCCTGTAAAAAAAATACAAAGACCCCCAACAGTAAAACTGGGCATTTAGCTCTTTTGCATTGTCTTAAAAGGGCATTTTGCTCTTTTAAGATAGCCCAAACCCTAATCTAAAAAAAAAAACACCCCAAAAAAGTTAAAGAAAACTAACACTAACTCCCAACGATCCACTTACTGTTTTTGAAGTCCGGACATCCAGGCAGTGAGAAGTCTTCATCCAGGCAGCAAGGTCTTCATCCAGGCGGCGATGTCTTCATCCATCTAGGCGGCATCTTTTATCTTCATCCAGACGGCATCTTCTATCCTCATCTCGACGGCATCTTCTATTTTCATTCCTGCGGAGCTGGCCCATCCTTCAAACATCCAGCGCGGCACGTCCTCTTCATACGGTCGCCGCCGTACACTGAATCTTCAATGCAAGGGAACCTTTTCAAAATGGCGTCCCGTGCATTCCTATTGGCTGATTTGCTTTTTGAAATTCAAATAAGCCAATAGGATGAGAGCTACTAAAATCCTATTGGCTGTTCAAATCAGTCAATAGAATAAGAGCTACTGAAATTGGCTATTTAAATTTCAGCCTATAGAATTTCAGTAGCTCTCATCCAAATGGCTGATTTGAACAGCCAATAGGATTTTAGTAGCTCTCATCCTATTGGCTGATTTGAATTTCAAAAATTAAATCAGCCAATAGGAATGCAAGGGACACCATTTTGAAAAGGCTCCCTTGCTTTGAAGATTCAGTGTACGGCGGCAACCATATGAAGACCCGCTCTGCGCCACCGGGATGAAGATAGAAGACGCTGCTGGGATGAAGATAGAAGATGCCACCTAGATGGATGAAGACCTCGTCACCTGGATGAAGACTTCTCGCCGCATGGATGTCCGGACTTCAGAAACTGTAAGTGGATCGTCGAGGGTTAGTGTTAGGTTTTTTTTTTAACTTTTTTGGGTGAGTTTTTTTTTAGATTAGGGTTTGGGCTTTCTTAAAAGAGCTAAATGCCCTTTTAAGGGCAATGCCAATACAAATGCCCTTTTTAGGGCAATGGGTAGCTTAGGTTTTTGTTAGATTTAGGATTTTATTTTGGGGGGTTAATTGAGTGGTGGGTTTTACTGTTGGGGGGTCTTTGTATTTTTTTACAGGGAAAAGAGCTGATTTCTTTACGGCAATGACCTACAAAAGGCCCTTTTAAGGGCTGTTGGTAGTTTATTATAGGCTAGGTTTTTTTTATTTTGGGGGGGCTTTTTTATTTTTATAGGGCTATTAGATTAGGTGTAATTGTTTTTATTTTCGATAATTTTGTTTGTTAATTTTCGCAATTTAGTGTTTGTTATATTTTGTAATTTAGTGTTTGTTATTTTTTGTAATTTAGTCTTTTTTATTTGTTGTAATTTTAGAATTATTTTTTTTTAGTAGTGTTAGATTTTTTTAATTTGTAATTTAGTTTATTTAATTGATAGTTATTTTAATTTTAGTATAATAGTTATGTTAGGTTAATTGTTAGTTTAAACTTAGGTTTTATTAATTTCACAGATAAGTTTTTATTTATTTTAAGATAGGGATATTGTAATTTTAATTTAAAGTTAAGGGGTTGTTAGGTTTAGGGGTTAATAGGTTAATTTAGTTTTTTGCGATGTGGGGGACTGGTGGTTTAGGAGTTAATAAGTTTATTTAGAGGTGGTGATGTGGGAGGCCAGAGGTTGTAATAACTTTATTTAGTTGCGGCGATGTCGGGGAGTGGCGGAATAAGGGTTAATAGCTTTATTATAGAGTGTGCGATGTTGGGGTGCGGGGGAATAGGGGTTAATAACTTTATTATAGTGGTGGCGATGTCGGGGAGTGGTGGAATAGGGGTTAATACATTTTATTAGTGGTGGCGATGTCGGGAGCGGCAGATTAGTGTTTACTAACTTTAATTTAGTGTTTGCTATGTGGGAGGGCGGCGGAATAGGGTTAATAGGTAGTTTATGGGTGTTAGTGTACTTTGTAACATTTTAGTTATGAGTTTTGTGTAACAGTTTTGTTGCGCAAAACTCATAACTATTGGTCTCAGATAGCGGAACGGATTGTGTCGGTATATATGCTGGAACGCAAGCATTTTAGCCTCACCACACAACCTGTAATACCGGCGCTATAGAAATCCCACGCAAAAACATCATTTTTTTGAGTGCGGGATTGACTTTGTGTTACAGGCTAAAATGATTGCGGTGTAGCTATACCAACAATGCCTGCGTTACGGTTTTTACGCTGAAATGGCAATTTTTTCAGCGTTAACTCGTAATCTAGGTGTCAGAGAATAATGTTTGTAAATTAAAACATTTCAGCATTTCTCTGTGTCAGATTCAGGTCTGTCTGCATTAAATGGCATATGGATAACAGATTGTGACACACGAGGCTCCGACCTGGCCGACTCATAGTGTCAATTAAGTAACAATTAATATTCCATTAAACACAGCCAGACTACCAATGAGCTACAAAATAGTAACAGTGAAAATAAGATGCAGAAATATAATTACTACCAACAAACAAAACTGGTACTCCCAATCCTGTATATATATATATATATATATATATATATATATATATATATATTTACAGACAAGATCAGCACTCACCAATGTAAAAACCACTCAAATGCACGGCCCAAAGATGAATGTAGAGAAATAGCATAAAGACAGGACCTGGTGATGATCCCTGCGGTCCCACGCCAAAAAAGCCAGCACATGAGATTTAGCAACACACCTTTTAATGCCAACAATGCATAACGTTTCAGCTCCCACTGGAGCTTTGATCACATGCCTGATTTATGCCTATGAACTACCGCATGTGATCAAAGCTCCAGTGGGAGCTGAAACGTTATGCATTGTTGGCGTTAAAAGGTGTGTTGCTAAATCTCGTGTGCTGGCTTTTTTGGTGTGGGACCGCAGGGATCATCACCAGGTCCTGTCTTTATGCTATTTCTCTCTCTCTCTCTCTCTCTCTCTCTCTCTCTCTCTATATATATATATATATATATATATATACACTTTTATATATATATATATATATATATATATATATATATATATATATATGCACACATATATATATATATTATACATGATTCTGGGCCTTTGATGAAATGAACTCCAGAGATTAGAAACCCAAATAAGCCCAATAGCCCAAAACAATAAACACCATCTGCCCAATTAAATAAATACAAATAGACAACAGTGGGAGAGAAAGATCATATTTTTGTGTTTATTGACTTGTAGCACAATTAAATAAATTGGCTAAGGGCTAGATTACAAGTGAGGTGCAAACATTTTTGTCCAAGCGATATCGTGTTTTCGCAAGCATTTTTATTTGTGCTGATATTACAAGTTGAACGAAATTTACGCTTCAATCCTTACCACAATCTCAGAGCTGTGGTTAACTGTTATCCAAAACAAAAAAGTTGCACAAAACACTTCAAAAATATATTACAAAGAACAGTTACACTCATACTAATGTCTAATAAAAATTATTGTAAAAAATTGCATTAAAAACATATAATTGCTATGTATTAATGTATTTATATGTGTACAGACATATATACACATATAAATACATTAATATTTATGTATACATATTTTTCATATTTTCATGTTGTTTATGCACATATTACAGTATTACATATTACAGTAATTTTTGCGTATATTAAAGTATTTGATTGAGTATGCGCATATTACAAAAAAACATGTTAAAGAACATTGGAATATGAAATGTTCATATTTTCATGTCGGGTTTGCGCTAATGAGAATATGTCCTGGTGTTTGCGCGAGAGAGTGGGAGTTAGGTTTTTTCCACTTTTTCTTTCTCTATTGACTTCTATGGTATATTATTAATTTAAATTTTTGCACTAGTCAGGTTACTGCTTGCGCAAAATAAGATATTTTTTAAATACCAGCATAACCCGACTAGCAAAATTTTTGCGAAATTGCGAAAAAAAAATACAGCGCCACTTGTAACTAGTTGCAAATGTATTAAGTTTAACACAGGGAGGGCGGCAATTGATTCCCTTATAACTCAAGTATTATAGAGAGGTGGTCAAGGCCCCACAAGGGGGATCTGCAATAGAACCCTATGCTCAGCCCAAGGCAAAAGCATCAGGGCTTTCAGAGAGTTCTTCTGGCCCACCTTCCCTGTGAGGTGCACCCTAGGCAACTACAACCCTTATTTAACCCCTTCCAGTAGCAGATTTAAACTGGTAAGCCTGACACTTCCACACTATAATACAATTTTGCAAACCTAACTACAGAACATAGAACAAATCCGGCTAGATTACGAGTCTTGCGTTAGCGAGAGGTCCCAACGCTGCTTTTTAACGCCCGCTGGTATTACGAGTCAGGCAGATACAGGTGTACCGCTCACTTTTCTTCCACGACTCGAGCTTACCACCCTTACGTAAATTGTGTATCCTATCTTTTCAATGGGACTTGCATAACGCCGGTATTATGAGTCTTGGAAGAAGTGAACGTAAGACCCTCTCCTGTCAAGACTCCTACCGCATTTAAAAATCAGTAGTTAAGAGTTTTATGGGCTAACGCTGGAACTTAAAGCTCTTAACTAAAGTGCTAAAAAGTACACTAACACCCATAAACTAGCTATTAACCCCTAAACCAAGCCCCCCCCCATCGGAAACACTTATATAAAATGTTTAACCCCTAATCTGCCGACCGGACATAGCCACCACTTTAATAAATGTATTAACCCCTAAACCGCCACACTCCCGCCTCGCAAACACTGGTTAAATTTTATTAACCTCAAATCTACCGTCCCTAACATCGCCGACACCTACCTACATTTATTAACCCCTAATCTTCCGACCCCAACGTCGCCGCTACTATATTAAATTTATTAACCCCTAAACCTAAGTCTAAACTTAACCCTAACACCCCCCTAACTTAAATATAATTTAAATTAAACTAAATAAATTTTCCATAATTAAATAAATTAATCCTATTTAAAACTAAATACTTACCGATAAAATAAACCCTAAGCTAGCTACAATATAACTAATGGTTACATTGTAGCTAGCTTAGGATTTATATTTATTTTACAGGCAACTTTGTATTTATTTTAACTAGTTACAATAGTTATTAAATAGTTATTAACTATTTAATAACTACCTAGCTAAAATAAGTACAAAAGTACCTGTAAAATAAACCCTAACCTAAGTTACAATTACACCTAACACTACACTATAATTAAACTAATTACCTAAACTACCTACAATTAATTACAATTAAATTAAATAAACTAAATTACAAAAAAAAACCCCACCAAATTACAGAAAAAAAAAGAATTACAAGAATTTTAAACTAATCACACCTAATCTAATCCCCCTAATCAAATAAAAAAGCCCCCCAAAATAATAAAAATCCCTACCCTATACTAAATTACAAATAGCCCTTAAAAGGGCCTTTTGTGGGGCATTGCCCCAAAGTAATCGGCTCTTTCACCTGTAAAAAAAATACAATACCCCCCCAACATTAAAACCCACCACCCACACACCCAACCCTACTCTAAAACCCACCCAATCCCCCATTAAAAAAATCTAACACTACCCCCTTGAAGATCACCCTACCTTGAGCCGTCTTCACCCAGCCGGGCACAAGTGGTCCTCCAGAGGGTCCGAAGTCTTCATCCTATCTGGCCAGAAGAGGACATCCAGACCGGCAGAAGGCTTCATCCAGGCGACATCTTCTATCTTCATCCTTCTGGAGCAGAGCGGGTCCATCTTCAAGACATCCGACGCGGAGCATCCTCTTCATCTGACGGCTGATGACTGAATGACTGGTCCTTTAAGTGACATCATCCAAGATGGCATCCCTTGAATTCCGATTGGCTGATAGAATCCTATCAGCCATTCGGAATTAAGGTACACCTTAATGCAAGGCGAAAATATGGTCTCTTATAATAAGTCCTTTATGGGTCCCAAGGTCTCTTATCCCTTGTTTAGAGCTTATCTTATTTTCCATTTTTTTATGGCTGTTAGCCATCATCTCATGCAAAGTGTACATTGTAACAACTGTGTAGTAACTAACCGTGAACTTTATAGGAGTAGAGCGTTAACTTGCATACGAGCAAAAAGGGGTTTATTGTGGGTGTATGTGCGCATCATGTTTTTTCCTTGAAAGTAAACGCATTGCTTGAGTGCAATTGAAGTTAATGCACAACTTCAGAGCTCTGGTTAACAGTTTTGTGGAACAAAAAAGGATTTAACTATGTATTTAATGTAAATATTCAACATTCCATTGTTCTGCGTATAGGTAAATATGTTCTAAGTATTTCTAAATAGATATTCCTATATATATATATCTGTATTTATCTATACCTGTATATAATCATATATATCAGTGACGTGCAGTCATAGGCAGCCTCACCTGTAAATAATCTTTAATAAAAAAAAATTAAGTTTAAAAAAAAATAAATTGGTAATCCAACTGACCCCCCCTACCCCCCACCCTTGCCGCATCCGACACCATCACCATGCAATTCCAAACTTCATCCATGCATCCATCCATATTACGCAAGGAAGGAGAGGCTGTAAGCCATTCAGCTCCCCTCCCTTCGTGTAATATGGATGTCTTTGAGCAAATAATTTTCATATAGGCCGCAGAGACTGCTACCCAGTGGCGCTTAACACTGTTTGTGGCCCATACTGCTCCCAATAGAGGCTGCTCTCTATGCAGCCGCCCAGCCAATCAGCACTCTTTCTCCTGACATCATCAAAGTATGGGCGTCGGGTGGGAAGAGACTGAAGAGAGCCACGTAGTGAGACGAGCAGTCACGTGTGGTGATGAGCCACTCAGTGACTGTGAGGAGTGGAGAGGAGAGTGGAGACTGACTCTGTCTCTCTGTCTGAGCCCTTCAGCCCTTAGCCGTAAACCTGCCGTTGGTTACTGGCATATACTACACAGCAGCAGCTGAGCTGACTTGAGCTTGTTGGTTAGGTAGGTCAGGTCTGATATTGTTAATAATATCTGTTGTATGTACGTGTGTTTGTGTGTCTGGCCTAATGTCCTCCATGTCATGCAACCTCAAAAACTGTTCTTTCCTTATGTCTAGACCGACTGTGGTTTACTTGCTGTTTAATTTGTGCCTTGTACTAGAGCCGAACACACAGGTGGCGTGGTGGTGCGGTGCCGGTGGAATATGCATTATGCAGGTGCCGGCTGGGGACAAGCCTTTAAGTGGGGGGAGGAACTGGTCCTTGAAGTAGTAGTGTGAGTCAGTGTATTAATGGGGTTTAGTGCAGTGGCTGCAATTCTGTCCCCCGCAGGTAAGAGGGGCCCGCCGCCTGACCACAGCTGACAGTAGCTGATGTCATCTTATATAAATAAAAAGCAGTATAGATAAAGATATGCTATGCCCTTACTGGATTAAGAGCATAGTCCTTGCTGCTCAGTATAATTTTATATTTCATATATGTGTTTCTCAAGAGTATCAAGGCCAGTGCCTCACCAGCCTCTGACCTCACTGCACGTCACTGATATATATACATATATATATTTATTACCAAAATACCATATATATATATATATATATATATATATATAATTATGTATTTATGAATAAATATAACATATTCTGTTATGTGAAGAACATTGGAATGTGAAATATTCATAATTTTATGTCGGGTTAGTGCACTTGAGAATATGGGATTGGTTTTGCTCGCGAGTAGGGCAGATTTTTTTTCTACTTTTTTTGCTCCATAGACTTCTATAGGGGAATAGGCTATCGTGTGATATCCTATATTTAGCTTTTTATGCGCAAATGGGTATCTGATAAGACAGAAGAGTAAGAAAATGACCCAAACAAAAGTGGAAAACAAATGTATTGATCGCAGACAGTGTCAGTGTCAGAGTTAGTGATGTTACCCAGCAGGAAATGTGAGTGTTTGTATTGTTACAGAGATTTGTAGTGAAGTTTAAAATTTGTCTGAGTTTGCTGTAATATGAGACCAGAATGCTCAAAACTCTCTACAGCTCCACCGGGCATGGGTCAATGATCCCTCTTCACCACAGCCCTTCCAGCACTTAGCTGACATGTTCAGATATATTTGCTTCAGTCTGATGGTAGTGAGGCACCAACTAATTTGGTATTTTAAGTTAATATCTTGTTTCTTTGAAGAAACTGTATATAGGAATGAAGTAGGTCTGCACTAGGTTGCAATCTCAATTTGTATAATAGTGAAATATCATGTTTAGGAGGTTGTGTGCATTACATATTGTTTCTCAAGAGATGTTGAAGGGTGGAATATATGATGTTTTTATAGATGCGTTTCCACGTAAAGTTTTACTTGTGAATAATGGAAACACAAGGAAAATATGTCCAGTCCCAGACATGTATATGTATGTATCTCAATCTTAAAGCCCTTTCCCTGCCTTTTTTTTCTCTAATACCTGAGACCTAATATCTTTGAGCCCTTATAACTTTTTTTGTGCAATATTTTCTTTAATATTTTTATTAGATAGTGTTGATATGAGTGCAACTATACTTTGTAGTGTATTTTTTATATGTTTTTTGCAACTTTTATGTTTTGATAAACAGTTAACCAGAGCTCTGAAGTTGCGGTAATCATTCTAGTGTAAATCACGATTGCGCTCACACGATTGTGAGTACTTTCAACTCGTAATACGAGTGGTAAGCCCGATGAGTGCAAACCCTCGTGATATACCCCTCATCGCTTGGGCAAAAATGTTTGCGCTCCACTAGTAGGGAATAAAAAAGAGAAACACCTAAATCTCATGCAAAGCCGCACTTGTAACAGAGATGATTTGTAACTGCAATCCAGTTGCTCTCAGTAGCAGATCATGTGTGATCAAAGTCCAAGTTCCAAAAATAATAACAGCCGCTTAGTGGGTGCCAAACTAATATACTGAGAATTATTCAATTCACTGCTGCCATTATTATGTTTCCATCCTATTTATGGTCTATAACTAGTAGGAAAGCCTTTTAAGCTGACAATTGGTAAAATAAACATATTTAAAGATATTGTACATAAAATATGAAAAAATATTTGTAAAAATATTAATTAATCCTTTATCAATTAAAAAAAACTAAATTAAAATTAAGCTTTTGGGCTTCATGTATAAGCAATGGATCCTGCTTTTGAGCCCTTGTGGGGCAGTCTTACTCAAACCCAAACACGATGGTATAGTGTGATTGACAGGTTCGCAAGAGCAGGAGGCGGCATTGCACAAGGAAGTACGTTGACAGCCCATTTGTCACTAAGGCGGGCAGACAGGTTCCCAAATAAGGAACCTTGTCCATCCCCTGGACAGCCCTGGGGGCCATTGATATAATTATATTTTTTGGGACAACATTGATCATTATATACGGTGCACGGAACAGAGCTGTACACCTCTACTCTAAATTAGCGTAGTGTGGTTTTAAATTTTATAAATACGCCTCATATTCTTTCCTTTTTCTTAAGAATTTTTTTTTATATTTTGATTGGATATTGCATTATTTAGTGACTGAGTATGGGTTGTTGTGGTAACACTGCAGGTTGTAACAATAACAGTTGCACCCTCATTTTTTCGTTGAAGCGTGCCACTATTGTTAAAAATCAACAAATTTATTGAGATGTGAATAACATTTTGGAGGGTGATTGAGATAAACTGCGTAACTTTAATATGCAATTATTTTGTGCATCAGTTGAGATGTAGAAATCTTTTAACATAAATTACAGTAAAAGTTTTAAGATAATGCATATATATTGCATTGTGTTTTAAATAAGCAAAAAACATATGCTAATTATATTTCTTCATGCTCCTTATTTCTTATGTCTTATTTCCATAGCTACGGATAATCTAAAAATTTACCTTCATTTTCCTTATCTTTTTTTTATGTTTCTGTCATGCGGCTTGGTAATGACTGACAAACAAAATAATATGTGATTTGAGAATGTGATTGAGATTTAGTTAGAGGAATACACACTCATTTTTAATGCATAACCCTGGTGCAAATGCCACCTCTAAATGTCACCTGGAACCTTACAGGAATTGTTTGCTAAAATACATGAATAAGTTTTGATGTTTACTTCAACATCTAAATAAATATTGCATTCTCTGTATTTTATTTATTTATTTATTTTTGGAAAATGTTTTTTATTGAGGTTGTGAAACATATTACATAGGGTATGCACATATAAGAAAACAAAACAAACCAAAAAAAAAACAGCAATGTGAGAATAGGTATGCCCTTAACTAATAGACATTACTCAATTAGAGAGCAGTAAGGACTCTAAACATGAAATCCCTAAACATATTCAATCACACTGTCCATATAGTATATTGCATATTCTCTTGTATTGTCTATCTGGAAAATAATAAAAGGGAGTAACAATGTAGGTCTAGTAGTTGGAAATGGTAGGCTGGGAAAATATAAGCGAGGATGTCCGCAATAATTTCTAATTCTGTTTAATGGAACCTAAATTTTATATTCTTATGAAAAAGAAAAATGATCTCCTCATTGCTGTAGAGAGAATGTATTAGGTTATCTGTGCTAAAAGGAATGGGGCAGAAGGAGGTTAGCTGTTTTAGATTTTTCGGGAAGGGGAATTCAGCGGGCAAGAGCAGCTCGAAATGGGATGAGGGAAAGGGAGGGGGGGCGAGGTTAGTTAAGAGACGAAACTGGTAAATACTTCTGGGCCTTTAAACTATGGGGGTGCAAAGAAAGCCATCATATCTCCTATCAGTACGGTGTACAGAGGGGGAAATTAGAATATGTATTAAACCTATTCACTATTCACCTTAAAGAGCAGTACTACCCCTTAGTCTGACAATTATGTACTTCTTTATGTCGCTCATGCTAAGGGGTCAGATGGAGGTTGGAGAAGATTATGCGTAAAGCCCGTGAGTTCAGGTGTAGATATATAGGGTTCCCCAAAGTATGAGAATAACTCATCCAAGTCTCTATGGGTCTCTACAAAGAAATGAAGTTGTCTTCTAACTATTATAGGGGACGCACTGAGGGTGTAGTTCTAATGAGGGTCTAAAATATATAGGTTCCAGGGTTCAGGGTCTTCAGATATAAATATGTTTCATGACAATTATCTGGAGAAAATCATTTCAGTCTTACTCTAATAGTTATACATGTATGGAGCAGTTTTCTACTGTGGGCTACTAGAAAGTCTAAGACGACGATGATAACTAGTATAAAAGTTATTTAATGTTAGAGTGCAGAGAGCTATAAAACAAGACACTTGACCAGACCCTTAAACCAGACACATGTCAACTAACACCATATTAATCAAATGAGTTATTAGATGGTAAATAAGGAGGGTGACACAATGAGAATAGGAGAAGAGAGTAAGCCAGCATCTAACCGCAGTATGAGTTTCCCCTGCAGGTATATGAAAAGGGACTATCTCAAACTACCTTACTTCAACATCCTAACCCTAATAATTATACATGTGTGCAGGGGTGTTCTACTTTGGGCTACTAAAAGTTCTAGCATGACTTATAAAGCTAACCAGTAAAAGGGGTAGTAAATATCTAGGTACAGGGAACTAAAACACCAGACACTTGATATAACCCTCAGACAAAATATTTGTGTTGACTAGCTGCCTATTAATAATATATAAGTTGTTATACGGTATACAGGGAGGGAAGTGTAGGAAGCTAGAGATGAAGAAGCTTTCACTGTGTGCAACAGGTATATGGACATAGATACAAACAAAGTAATAAAACAGCAGATGTAGTAATGGCTCTTGTGAAACCATTAAAGTATCTCAATACAGAGCTAAAACATACTGTTCTTATGCTATAGATAAATCAGAGACCAGGGCATCAGACAACATTATCATCATAAAAGGTCCAAGTGTCTATAGCAAAGTGTTTTGTATAGATAGAACAACTAGTTCATACTGCATAAACTATGCAGAAGATGAGCTGTAGAAGTCGGTGTAGATCTATATATAGAACATTAAAAAAAGACACAAAAAAAAACTTGACTTCCTCTAAAACATGAGTTTCTTTTCTTTTGCTATTTAGCCTTAACATAGCATTAAGAGAAGTTTTGTTTATATCTCTGACTATTAAAATGCCTAGCAAGGAAGAAGAAAGAGAAAAACAAAAAACAAAAACAAAGAGTGGCTAGTTATAAGGCCATTTAACTTGTGAAACATATGAACATGGAGGTAAGTGATGAGGAACACGTATTACTACTTTATGTATAGGACAGTAAGTAGTTAACGTATAGGTATTTATGATTGACCACCATCCTTAGTCAGTATGTAATCGAGTACCCTGGATGGTAAAGCCCCTAAGTTCAACCATTACCCAATGCCACTCTTTTGTATCTTGGTGAGACTGAGCATGAAATTCAGATGGTTCAGTGGACAGCCCTGGATGAGCCAAAATAAGTCGGGCATGTTCCTTCCCTCACAGGTCTTGTGTGACATATGGCCAAAGGAGGTGAGACTCTCATATGCTGTGGCGGGCTGCACATCTAGGTTGTTGTTTTGAAGTAGGAGAGATACTGCATACCTCTGTACCGGGGAGCCTGTGCGTCCATGACAGATGCTGTGACTGTCTGTGTCTCTGCGGTCTTTCTGGAGTTGGGACAACTGATAACCCGACAAGAGGAGTGTAGTCCGGTTCTGCTCTGTATACCTTGAAGGTCTCCTACAGGTAAAGTGAGCTCCAGCTTCTCCGTTATCTGTCCGTACTCAGCGTCGTCTGTAGGCTTAGCAAAGGGGGGTAGCTTAGCTAGTCCAGTCTCCTCATACGCAATCCCCTGCTCTGGTTTCGCTCAATAGACATAGGTCTCCTTCGTTCCATGGAACTGTTGTTGCATGGCTGAGATCATTACATTTTTGAAGTATCAGTAGTTCCAGGTCTTTGAATAAGGATTGGATCTGCAAGTAGGAGTCCTCTGCCATGTTTAAGTAAAACCTTCGGATAGGGTTAAGCAGTGTGATAGAATATAGCAGCTCTAAACGATCAGTGGGCTAGCCAAAGGGAGATGATGGGCCGATGGTGTTAGGCCGCAATTTTCTCAGACGGGCCAAAGTTAGGTTTCTGCCTATAGGGACTTGGTGATATTGGGTTTGGATAGCTGCATGATTTCTTCCATATTAATATCACTAATTGTGTAGTTGGATGGGGCATAAAGGAAGAAATATGTACCAGATTCTCAAATTAGTAGAGGAGCTTCCATAAAGTGCGTCCTCCCATGTCTGCGGCTTGGACCCGCCCCCAAATATTGCATTCTCAATAGGTTGACATTGAAGAACCAAGGGTGTACAAATACTATTGTGCAATATTGTTTTTTGGAAAGAGTTCAGCTACTAAAGTTATATTTCTTTAAAGGGTCAAATATCTTTAATAAAACACTCCCAGTAGGATTGATTTATGCTAAGGGGCATATTTAAGAAGGTGCGAGCGGACATGATCCGATATTGTGGATCATGTACTCCGAACATTGATAAATGCTGACAGCATACACTCTCAGCATTTATTATTGCACCAGCAGTTCTGGTGAACTGCTGGTGCAATACCGCCCCCCTGCAGATTCGCGGCCAATCGGCCACCAGCAGGGGGTGTCAATCAACCCAATCATATTGGATCGGGTTGATTTTCGGCGATGTCTGTCTGCCGCCTCAGAGCAGGCAGACAAGTTATGGAGCAGCGGTCTCCATACAGAGCTTGATAAATAGGTCCCAGAGGCTTTAATCTGAAAACAAATTGTAGAATTGTTTAAAAGATTTGTTTTTGTTATGCTAAACAGACCTAAACCAGAATATTAGATACTAAAATCAGAATGAACTAAGCCAACAGTTTATTCCATGAACTACTCAGAGTAAAGCATCTTAAAAATCACTTGACACAGAGAGAACACTGCTGTAGTATATAAGCCTGACACTAACCAAAAGCAAAATATAATGAAGATTTCACTATAAACATTTTTATGTGTAGTAAAGCAACTTTGCAATATATTTTCATTATAATTCTGACACCTGGAAGTGCACGCTGCAGACTTCACCTAACCCAGCTACATATCTGTTAATAATTGGCCTCGGAAGGAGGATTACATAAATAACTGAAAAACAATGCAGGTTTTACTAACCTGACCATGGCTATCCATGGCTACTTTAGTAACAAGTCCAAATTGGCTCTTTCAAATAAGGTAAAGAAGGCAAGTGGTAGGTGGAGTTTATGTGTTAATTTGTTTAAAGATGGTTATACTTGTCCCATATGTTCTTCTGTAGTAAGACAACAGAAATGCCATGGTGTTTTGTGTCCCTTTAACACAGTAAAATCCCTGAGATCGACTTACATAAAGATATACATATGTACACAAAAATTAGTATCTTGCTGTATGGAATGGTGCGCCTCTGGGTTTACCTGTAGTATTTTGGTCTGATTTCATACACATTAAAATGTCAGCCAAGGAATACTAGGCAATTGTCAGGGTGCCAGGAATCAGACTGAGACGAGAAGTGCAAAAATAATCACACCTTTATTAACCTTTATTAATAGCAAAAAATAATAAAAAGTCCACAAGTAAAATAACAAGCCAGGAGTCAAAACCAGAGCTGGTAGTCAAACGAGCCGAGTCAGGAGCCAAAGTGAATAGTCAGACGAGCCGTAATCAGGAACAAGGAAAACAGCAGAGTCAGGAACAAGCCAGGGATCAGGAACCAGGAAGGACGTCAGGCAGCCAGGTAATACACAGGAACTCTCACAAACAGGTCTGAGACAATGCAAAGGCAAAGCATACTGAACAGAGGCCCTTTAAATAATAAGTGATGACATCACAATTCTGAGACTGCATCCTGTCTCAAATGGATGATGCACACCAGTCTGGCCATAAAAGGAAGTGCAGAAAATGAGCAGCATCCCCCACAATGATCCATAGTCAGGAAGAGAGGTTAGTAAAATGGCTGCCAGCAGCACATGGCAAACAAAACAGGCAAAACCCTGACAGTACCCTCCCCTCAATGACCCCTCCTCCACGGGAGGACAAAAGGCTTATTGGGGAAATGGGCATGGAAGGCACGGAGGAGGGTGGGAGCATGAACATCAGAGGAGGGAACCCAAGAACGCTCCTCCGGACCGTAGCCCCTCCAGTGAACCAAATACTGTACACGGCCCCTGGACATACGAGAGTCAATAATGCTGCTGACCTCATACTCCTCATGGTTGTCAACAAAGATAGGACGGGGACGAGGCAACACAGTGGTAAACCGATTACAAACCAATGGTTTCAAGAGGGAGACATGAAAAACATTGGAGATGCGCATAGCAGGAGGAAGGTCACAGGATTAACCCGTCGGAGTATTCCAAAAGGACCAACATAACGGGGAGCCAATTTATTGGAAGGCACACAAAGGTTCAAGTTGTGGGAGGACAGCCAAACTCTCTCACCAACCTGGTAGGAAGGTGCGGGCAGACGCCTACGATCAGCCTGGAACTTTTGGCGCTGCATAGAACGATGAAGGCAATCCTGAATCTGCACCCACGTGGAACAGAGTTGCCGGAGATGCTCCTCCAAAGCCAGAATACCCTGAGACATGAATGAATCGGGCAACAAGGATGGTTGAAATAATTCGCCATGAACGGGGATAACTTGGAGGAAACATTAATAGCACTATTACGAGCAAACTCTGCCCAAGGTAACAGTTCAGACCAATTATTGTGGTGATCTGAGACATAGCAACGGAGGAACTGTTCCAGACCTTGATTAGACCGTTCCCCAGCCCCATTGTATTGAGGGTGATATGCTGAGGAGAAGGAAAGCTGGATCCCCATTTGAGCAAAAAAGGAACGCCAAAATCTGGAGACAAACTGGCTACCCCGGTCCGACACTATCTCCTTGGGTAACCCATGTAAATGGAAGACCTCCCTGGCAAAAATTGAAGCAAGCTCTTGAGCGGTAGGCAGCTTAATCAAGGGAATGCAATGTGACATTTTAGAAAAACGGTCAACCACTATAAGGATAACGGTATTGCCATTGGAAACAGGGAGCTCGACAATGAAGTCCATGGAAATATGTGTCCAAGGACGCTCACCATTATTAATAGGTTGAAGAAGACCCACAGGAAGACGTCGAGGAGTCTTATTTTGTGCACAAACTGAGCAGGAGGCAACATACGCAGCAACATCAGAACGAAGACCTGGCCACCAGAATTGTCGAGTAACAGACCAAATCATTTGGTTCTTGCCTGAGTGACCTGCGGCTTTAGGATAGTGGTAAGTGTGCAAAAGTTTAGTTCAAAGATACTCAGGAACAAAACACTTACCACTAGGTTTCTCCGGAGGTGCATTGGTTTGTGCAGCCAGAATCTCCTCCCCCAAGGGAGAAGTCAAATTAGTACATATGGTAGCCAAAATATGGTCAGGAGATATAACAGGAGTAGGTACAGACTCCTCCTTAGACAGAGGCAAAAATTTTCTAGAGAGGGCTTCAGCCCTAACATTCTTACTACCATTAAACCGAGACAAAAATAGTGCCCATCTGGCCTATCGGGGCGACAAACGTTTTGCTTCAGATAGATAAGTTAAATTCTTGTGGTCAGTAAGAATGAGCATGCTAGTACCCTCGAGAATATGCCTCCATTCCTTGAGTGCCAAAATTATGGCCAGTAATTCCCTGTCGCCAATTTTATAATTGCACTCCACTGGAGACAATTTCATAGAGAAGAAACCACATGGATGCAAGGAACCGTCAGGCATAGGACATTGAGACAAGAGGGCACCTACTCCAGTCTCAGATGCATCAACCTCAAGAACGAAAGGCAGGACAGGGTTAGGATGAGCCAGAACTGGAGCGGCAGCAAAGGCAGTCTTAAGACTATCAAAAGCCTTAATGGCAGTAGGTGACCAATGGAGTGGATCATTCTCTTTACGGGTCATGTCTGTGATAGGTTTGACCAAGGAAGAAAAGTTTTTAATAAACTTTCTATAGTAATTGGCGAACCCCAAAAAACGTTGAATAGACCGAAGACCAACTGGGCGAGGCCACTGCAGAACTGCAGATAACTTGTCAGGATCCATGGAGAACCCTGCAATGGAGATAACATAACCTAGGAAGGTTACTTGAGTCTGATGGAACTCACATTTCTCGAGTTTACAAAACAGGCCGTTCTCACGTAGTCTCTGAAGAACCTGTGTAACATCAGAACGATGGGCCTCAAGTGTGGGTGAGTGTATGAGGATGTCGTCTAAGTACACCACAACACACTGTTGCAACAGCAGGAGCATTACATAGGCCAAAGGGCATTACAAGATACTCATAATGCCTGCTCCTGGTGTTAAATGCTGTTTTCCATTCATGGCCCTCCTTAATCCTAACAAGATTGGACGCTCCACTCAAATCAAGTTTAGTAAAGACCGTAGCTCCCTTGAGGCGGTCAAAAAGTTCAGTAATGAGCGTAATAGGGTAAGTATTCTGAATGGTAAGATGATTAAGACCCCTATAATCGATGCATGGTCTTAACTCGCCACCCTTTTTCTTCACAAAGAAGAAGCTAGCCCCTGCAGGAGAGCAGGATTTGCGGATGATCCCCCACGACAGAGCATCTGCAACATACTCCTCCATAGAATGGCTCCGGGTTACAGGTCTATGGCACAATCGTAAGACCGGT
The DNA here is from genome assembly GCF_027579735.1 of Bombina bombina. Taxonomy (NCBI): domain Eukaryota; kingdom Metazoa; phylum Chordata; class Amphibia; order Anura; family Bombinatoridae; genus Bombina; species Bombina bombina. The sequence goes on along the minus strand of NC_069499.1, from coordinate 1,153,999,017 downwards.
GAGGAGGCAACGTACCGGCACGCACCTTGTCAAAAACATCTAGGAACTCTCGGTACTCCTCTGGCAATTGAGATACCGAAGAAGTGCACAAGACTTTAACTGGTTTCCGAAGACAAGTGGAAATACATTGCGGGACCACGACAAAATTTCGGACCTGCACCAGACGAGACTGGGATTGTGCTTTTGGAGCCAGGGATAACCCAGAACAACCGGAAAATGCGGAGAGTTTATCACCTGGAACTGGAGGTTTTCAAAATGGAGAACCCCAACAGCCATGGACAACGGAGTTTCGTGAGTAACGAGTGCTGGCTGAAGGGGCCTGCCATCAATGGCCTCAATAGCAAGCGGAACGGACCGAGGCAAAACAAGAATGGAGTGCTTTGATACAAAAGCACTGTCAATGAAATAGCCCACAGCACCGGAGTCAACAAGAGCCTGAGTGACTATGGAGGAGTCCACCCAGGAAAGAACAACCATAACCAAAGGTTTCTCCTTAAGTGGTTCCGGGGACGAGGATAAACCACCCAAGGTCTGCCCCCGACAGGACCTTAGGTGTGAGCGTTTCCCGGCCGTGTAGAACAAGACTTCAAAAGTTGGCCCTGTAACCCACAATAGAGGCAGAGCCCCTCCCTCATCCTAAAGGCCCTCTCCACCGTGGAGAGACGCGTGAATCCCAACTGCATCGGCTCAGCAGTACCTGGTGACTCTGGACCAGGAGGCATGGGAGGAGAGGGAGGCATGGGTGGGAATGAACACATAGGAGACAACGGAACAGGAGGCTTCTGCAAGCGCTCCTTGAAAGAGGGCCTCTCTCTGAGTCTGATGTCAATTAGGATAAAAAAAGACAGCAATGCCTCGAGATCCTCTGGTAAATCTCTGGCAGCAAATTCGGCTTTAATCGCATCAGAGAGCCCATGAAAGAAGGCGGCAACAAGGGCTTCATTGTTCCAACCTACCTCTGCGGCAAGCGTACGGAACTCAATAGCATACTGAGCAACATATCTTGTACCTTGCTGAATGGACATGAGTCGTTTAGCAGCAGAGGAGGAGCGAGCCGGAACATCAAATACCCTTCGAAAGGAGGCCACAAATTCAGGGTAATTTGAAATCACAGGTTTATTAGTCTCCCACAAGGGATTAGCCCAGGCAAGAGCTGTGTCAGAGAGTAACAAAATGAGAAATTCCACCTTAGCTCTGTCAGAGGGAAACGCCTGAGGTAACATCTCAAAGTAAATGCCCACCTGTTTAAAAACCCTCTGCACTGAATAGGATCGCCTCCATATCGCTGAGGTAGAGGTGCAGAACCGGACATGCTCCTGGTAGGACTAGGTGCAGCAGCTGAAACAGGAGCAGCCATAACTTGTGGGACACTTTGTTTCAAATGTGCAGTGTGAGTCAGCAGGGCTTGCAGGGCTAGTGCAAATTGATCCAAGCGGTGATCCTGTACATCCATCCTGGAAATTATGGCAGGTAAAGGTGGATAATTAGCACCATCAGGATTCATGGCCTTTGCCTAATGTCAGGGTGCCAGGAATCAGACTGATATGAGAAGTGCAAAAATAATCACACCTTTATTAATAGCAAAAAATAATAAAAAGTCCACAAGTCAAATAACAAGCCAGGAGTCAAAACCAGAGCTGGTAGTCAGACGAGCCGAGTCAGGAGCCAAAGCGAATAGTCAGACGAGCCGGAATCAGGAACAAGGAAAACAGCAGAGTCAGGGACAAGCCAGGGATCAGGAACCAGTAAGGACGTCAGGCAGCCAGGTAATACACAGGAACTCTCACAAACAGGTCTGAGACAACGCAAAGGCAAAGCATACTGAACAGAGGCCCTTTAAATAATAAGTGATGACATCACAATTCTGATACTGCATCCTGTTTCTCATGGATGATGCACATCAGTCTGGCCATAAAAGGAAGTGCAGGAAATGAGCAGCAACCCCCACAATGCACCATAGTCAGGAAGAGAGGTGAGTAAAATGGTTGTCAGCAGTACATGGCAAACAAAACAGGGAAAAAACCCTGACAGCAATTCAGCTCTGTATGAAAGAAACAATTCATCAAATATCTCTGCTTCAGCCTAATGATTGTCATTTGTGAAGTGTTATTGAATTGCTCTAGACACCATGAGTAACATGCCTACATTGCTTCAAAAAAATAAAAAAAAATAACTATAAGACATCTACATGTCATAAATGAATACCAGGTAAACTTAACAAGCCAGTCAAATGCATTCTAGTTTTTCTACTGGATGTGTCCTACTCATTGTACAATCCACTCATGCTTAAATGTGACCTAAACTGTGGGGGGAGTTATTATGCAATATATCATTTTGATACTGCGCAATGGTCACCATGGATTTCATCAGTGGGGTGCAGCTGAATCGTTCTCGCATAATGAACAAGTAGAGTAGTTCATGTCTTAATTACCTTTTATGCATTGATAACATCATAAAGCTAAATGAGAAAAATATACATTGATAACTGATAATCTATATGTTGCAGTACTTTTTAAACAGTGTGCGCCAAGACAGGAATACAGTATACCAAAGGTCTTCTAAATAACTTTGTACATAGCAACATGGCAATGAGTTCCACAATTTTATTGCTCTTACAGTGGAAAAACATTCATGTTACTGGAGAATAAATCTCCTTTCCTCCAGTCTTAAATTGTGACCTCTTGTCACAAACAATTACCTTGGAATAAACAGAGCTTCCACCAACTCTGTATTTGGGCCTTGAATATACCGTAATTATATAAAGTAATAATATCACCTCTGAATTGCCTTTTTTTCTAGAGAAAACAGACCCAGTTTGGCTAACCTCTCTTCATAGTCTAAATTATCCATTCACCTTATTAGTTTTGTGGCCCTTCTATGAATTTTTTATAATTCCTCAATGTCTTTTTTGAGATTGGTCCCTAGAACTGCACTTCATATTTAAGGTGAGGTCCTAGCAGGGATTTATACAGTGACAGAATTATGCTTTCAACCCTTGCATCAATGCCTCTTTTAATACACACTAGTATCTTACTAGCCTCAGAAGCCACTGCCCTGCATCGAGCACCCATTCTTAGCTTGTTATCTATAAGGCCCCCAAATACCTTTGCTCCTCTGTGTTTTGCTAAGTCTAGTCCCATTTAAATAATAGGTTGCCTGCTAATTTTTACTTTTTAAAATGTAGAACCTTTAATAAAAAACAACTGCACTAGGCAGTTTTTGGAGTCTAAAGTTGCTGGGAGAGGGGTGAAAAGTGCCTTTACATTGCGGTCTATGGGAACTGTGTGCTCCTAGTAAATATATATGTATACATATATATTTATGTGTTAATATGTGTATATACACACGTGTATACACATTTTAACACATAAATATATGAATTTAATCATATACATATATATTTAAAAATATGCTGCCTTCGCTTCTCTACTCACCCCTTCGCTGCGCAAGGTTCTGATACTGTCTCTGACGGCATGAGAACAAGGCTCCATTGGAGCCTATGGAAGTGCACTCTCATGAACGCAATGCTTCCCAGCTGTTAACTTGTAATACCAGCGCATGAAAGCGTTATTTAGCGCTCCACTTGTAATTTGGCCCTGAATGTTATATAGCAATTTACACTATCATTTTGTTAAGACAGTTTAAGTGTTCTGCAAATCAAGAGCAGTTCAGGGATATGCTGCTGTAATCCATGTCCCTAGCCCGCTTTGTAAATTATCTTATGATCTGAGGTAAGCAATTAATGTGTAGAATTTTGCAGGGTCAGGTAAATTACACCTACTTAAGTATTAAGGAAGTATTTTTTAGATTTTTTGGAGAGAATAGAACAACCTCACTTTTCAGTGGTATTTTATGAATAAGCAAAATTAATAATTATTGTGTATTGCAATTAGTGTATTTTCCTTAAATTATCTGAAGTGGAGATTAAGGGCTAGATTACGACTGGAGTGCAAACATTTATTTATCACAGGTGTTTACGCTCGTTGGGCCAACACCCGCAAAACAAAAAAGTGTCACAAAACACATCAAAACTTAAATTATGCTTACCTGATAATTTTCTTTTCTTCAGATGGAAAGAGTCCACAGCTGCATTCATTACTTTTGGGAAATAAGAACCTGGCCACGAGGAGGAGGCAAAGACAAATGTTTAAATACTCCTCCCACTTCCCTCATCCCCCAGTCATTCTGCTGAGGAACAAGGAACAGTAGAAGAAATACCAGAGTGAAAAGGTGCTAGAAGAATAAAAAAGAACAGATGCCCCACAGAAAAAATACGGGCGGGGACCTGTGGACTCTCTCCATCTGAAGAAAAGAAAATGATCAGGTAAGCATAATTTAAGTTTTTCTTTATAAATAGAAAGAGTCCCAGCTGCATTCGTTACTTTTGAGAAAACAATGGCTATAGGGGACACTGAATGCAAAAACGGGAGGGTACAATAGGCGGCCCATTCTGAGGGCACCAGGCCTGAAAAAACACAACTCAACCAAACCCCGCATCGACCGAAGCCGGGAAAAAAACTAGAAAGGAAAAAGGCCCCAAGGACACTGACCCACAGATAATCCAAAGGCCTAACTAGAGACCGCAAAAGCAGACTTATTGAGCCAACACCCCTCCAGGAGAGACCGTCACCCAGCAGTCGGTCCCCACACAACCCTTACTAGCACCAGTAGTAACAGCCAAAGTCCCCAAAAGGGAGGGGACAAGGAGGAACCACAGGGATAATTGTAAGAGTTTGGATTTCCACTGGCGCTTATAAATTAAGCTAGGATTTATGCTACCATTATATGTATAACTTATCTAAGTGAAATATTATAAGTGATTCTGATTTGTATCAGGTGTAAAAACAAAAGTATCTAAGTGTCTCAGACAACGGATATTTAGGATTTAAGTCCTATGTGTTGACTGGTATACATTTTTTTTTTTTATGTTTTGAAAAGAATAATATTACTAAATCTGTAATTACAGATTATGTGGATAGTGTTCGTGAATAGATTATGAGGAGTAAATAAGTGTAAGTGAAGCTAGTGACGATCCAATTTACAGTGATAAGAAATGGATATAACTATATCCAAAAAATAAAGAAAGATATAGAAGTGTTAAAACTATTTTATTAAACTAAATTATCTGTCAACAATAAAACTTTAGGATTAACTAAAAGATATATGGCAAATAAAACAAATAAAAGCAAATAAAACAAGGGAGGTCTCCCTATGAACTTGTTTCAGTAAGTCGAATGACTTGACAGTATATGGTCTCTGAATATAACTTGATAAACAAAAAATGCCACCTTGGGATTAAAGCAAGCTGTAAGGTACCTTACAAATGTCTGTTGGGAATCGTGTAAGTGCCGATGTTCTGTGAGCTTCCTTCTCAGTTTTGTTCCTTCGCGGCTTAACGTGAGATAACAAACAAGCCTCCGTTCCTGATTGGTAGTTAGGGGGTCACACCTCTCTTAGGATAGGCTGTGACTGTGCACGCTGGATGTTTAGCGTGTTCAGATGTAATTGATCTTTTTCAAGATGTTTGAACTGCAGCTGTAAAAAACTTTTTTCTTCTGCACTTTGATGTGCAGTGTTGGGGATCCACTGTTAGAAAGAAAAGCTGTGCTCCACTTTCTCGCTGATCAGATCCTTGGTCCTCCTTGTGGTTTTGGCTCCTAAATCATGAAAATTAGAGAGTCCACTTGAGGGGCTGGATCGCAGCTTCTTGGAGTTTGTAAGACTTTCTTTAAACGTGGTTGTAGAAAAGTGGTAGTAGAAAAGTCTGGAGTAAAATCTACGCGTTTCACCCTCTGGGGGCTTTATCAAGATACTCCAGACAGGTTGAGTGCTTCCTTATAAAGGTGTTTCTTGTGATCTTATTGGTTAGGTAATTAAGGTAGGTTCCATGGAGGCACACCTTCTTAGGTTTAAGGTGGAATTGCAGGTTAGCAGTTTTTTGTATATAAATGTGGTAATAAGGTTCACTTTATGCTTTTCACTCAACTTCTGACAAAATAAGATATTCATTATGGAATCTTATACACATAATAAATTTAACTATTATCTCATAAGATATTATTATAACAGGGAACACAATAATGTGAGTTTATAAAAAATAGGCAATATGGACTTTAAAAAAGTTACATTAGATATAATACCTTATGTTGTGAGGTGTTGCACATAATGTTAAGCTAGTTTTAAAGTGATCTCTGAGACAATAGATTAGTGTTAAGGATGAATTGTTTTGTAAATACTACCATTCAGAATTAATGACGTTATACCTACATAAGTGACATCACTGAAGGTGGACTTGATGGAATAGTGTACATGAGGGACAGTGAGTCCATCATATGTTAGGATTTGGAATTGTAATTTCATCCAAATATTGCAGATATAGAGGTTTTCTAATTCTGAATCCATTTGTGGGATTGGACTGCCAATAATTAGACAGAGTTATTTGCGAAATTAGCGATTATGTATACCAATATCAATTATGAGTGTGCCTACATTTTGTAGTTTTGGGGGATCGCTCCTAAATATAAGGTATCAAGGGTACATTAAGCAAATATAACAAAAACTTACAATATGGAACTTCAAAGAAAAATGGATATCTCTAATTCTGAATTTAGTCCTAGTGGCTGGAGGGTCTGTAATGTATATATGGTTTCTGATTCCATTCTAAGGAGTTCAACTTCTAAGTTACCTCCCCTCCAATTCGGAGTGATCTTTTTAATCCCCCAATATTTAAAATCTGATAAATTATTGTTATGGTGTTCTTTAAAATGTTGGTATAAGTAGGTTTCTTTTTTGCCTTTCTCTATTGTCCATAGATGTTCTCGGATTCTTTCCCTGAGGGTCCTAGTCGTTTCTCCAATGTATTGTTTATTACATGTGCATTGGATCATATATATTACCCCTTTATCTTGACATCTAATTGTGCAGTCTATGTCATATATTTTTCCAGTTTGTGTGGACTTGTAATTTTTTGTTTTACAACTATGTTGGCAGGACTTACATCCAAAACAGGGAAAAAAACCTTTAATATCGTTACCTGATAGGCTGATTTGTTTAGTGATTTGATGTTCAGTTTTAAACTCACTAGGGGATAGAATATTTTTTAGGTTTTTTGCCTTTCTGTATAGAATATTGGGGTATGGAGATACTTTGTTGCCTATTATTGGATCATTTTGTACCAAATGCCAATGTTTGTTAACAATCTTTTTCAAGGTTTTGAAGTCATCATTATAATTGGTGATTAGTGGTACATTAATAATAGTATTTTCTGGAGTGTTTACTTTAGATTTGTCTTTATATTTTAAATATTCATTTCTATCAGTTGCTTCCACATCTTTTTTTGCTTTTGTTACTATCTCTTTTTTATAGCCTTTCTCTAGAAATTTTCTTTCTAGAAAGTCCGCTTGTTCCAAATAATCTATTGTTTTAGAACAGTTTCGACGTAGTCGAATACATTGTCCCTTTGGAACATTCTCTTTCCATCTTTTTAGATGACAGCTTTCTGAATGTATTAAATTGTTGGCGTCTACTGTCTTAAAATGTGTCTTTGTGTTTATTGAATTGTCAATAATTTAAATTTCTAAATCCAGAAAAATTATTTTTGTTCTACTTATATTGTTTGTGAATTGCAGACCTATTGTGTTATGATTCATATCATTAAGGAACTTTTCTAAATGGACAATATCCCCTCTCCAAATCATCAGGATATCATCTATGTACCGTTTGTATAGCACGAGGTTTGCGCCAAGCTCATGGTTCTGGATAAATTCTTGTTCCCAGTTGCCCATGAATAAGTTAGCGTAGCTTGGCGCAAACCTCGTGCCCATAGCTGTACCTGTTATCTGAAGGAAAAATTTCCCATTGAAAGAAAAATAATTTTTATTCAAAATAAAAGAGATTCCCTCCAATAAGAATTTGGCCTGATCTTTCTCAAGTTCTTTGTCATTAGATAGATAATTTTCCACTGCTTTTATACCGTAATTATGTTTGATACTTGTGTAGAGTGATGAAACATCACTAGTAATGAGGTAATAATTGTCTTGCCATGTAATTTTATCTAAAGTTTGTAGTACGTCTGTCGTGTCTTTCAGATATGATGGGAGAGTTTTAACATATTTCTGTAAAAATTTGTCTATGTATTCTGAAAGGTTGCATGTTATTGATCCAATACCTGAAATGATTGGTCTACCAGGTGGATTTTGTATATCTTTATGTATTTTGGGGAGGTAGTAGAAAATGGGTATTTTTGGGAATGTTGGTGATAGATATCTAAATTCTTTAGTATTAATAATGCCTTTCTGTTTGGCTTCATCTAGTAATGCATTCAATCTGTTAGAGTATGTATTAGTTGGATCTGATTTAAGTATGGTGTAAGTGGTCTGATCTTCAAGTAATCTATTTGATTCTTTCAAATATTCTGTTTTATCCAGAATTACAACCCCCCCTCCTTTATCAGCTTGTTTTATTACTATGTTTTTGTTCTTTTGTAAACTTTGCAATGCTTGTTTTTCTTTTAGTGAAAGATTATATTTAGCATGGTTTTTTTATTTTGTATTTTGTATATCTTTTTGAACTAGTTGTTCGAATAACTCGAGATTACTTCCACGTTCATGTCTTGGATAAAATTTAGATTTTTCTTTTAAGTCAGTATGTATATACTTTGGAGAATTATTGTCATTAGTAGTGTGATTAAGTGGTGTCTGGAAGTTTCTTTCAATGGGATTTTTTATGAAATATTTTTTCAAAGTCAGTTTTCTGACGAATTGACTTATATGTATGTGTGTTTGAAATTTGTTCATTCTTGTAGAGGGTGCAAATGATAGACCTCTGTTTAGGACTTTTAATTCATATTTATTCAGCGTGACACTGCTTAAGTTAAAAATACCCTTAGCTACTACTTCGTCCTTTTGTAATCTCTTATTTTTGTCTCTTCCTCTTCCTCTACAACCTCTCTTAATCTTTTTCTTGGACTTTTTTGGGGTCTTTGTATATCTTTTTCTGTTTCTATTCTTGGTCTTAATCTTGGTGATTTTGGATCTACTGGGCCTTGGGATAAAAAATGATGATGGTTTTGTAGAGTGATTTCATCTGATCTTAGAGTTTCAATAGCTGTAAATCTGTTCCTAGTTGGTATTTGCCAATGTGGTTTATCTTCAATGTAATTGTGATTTCTACGTTTAGGATAGGTCCAATAATTTTCGTTTCTCTCTTGTTTATTATCATACCTGTCATATTTGTCATTGTATCGTGTTTGGTAATGATTAGAATCATTATTTCTATAGTTATAGTTTCTCTGTGGGTGTGTGTTGTCATAATAATTTCTTGGTTCTGTATAATACGTGTTAGATCTAGTGTGGGCATTATCCATCTCATTTCTTCTTTCTCTAAAAAGATTTGTCCTATTCCAGTTTTGTCTATTGTATGTGTTACCCGAATTTTGCCTTCTCTCTCTATTGTAGTGGAATTGATTCCACTCCCTTCTATTATAATTATCGTTAGTATCATTACTGTGGTAATGGTGGAAATCTCTTCTATAGTTATCATCCCTGTTGGATCTATTATTTAGATGTTGAGGGGCATATTGACCTCTAGAATGTTTCAAATGTTCATTTTGTTTGTGTTCAGTGATAGTTCCATTATTCTTACTTGTTGATGGTTTCGGTATTGTTGGCTCTGTGTCTATATTTATTAATTCTATAGTTTGTTCTAGATAGTCATTTTGATCTCTTTTTAATTTTCCCCATTTTGTGTTTAATAGGTCTTTTCTAAGTTCTCCCAATTTATATATAATGTATTTTTGTCTATCTTTATAATCATTATTTTCCTTTTTGTCTGACAGTTTTGTTTTGATCTCTGAAATCTTTTTTTCAATATCTGTAAGTGACAGTTCTCTTGATTTTTTAATGATACCCATTAATGTTATTGCCGCTTTTTCTAGTGTCATCCCATTCTTTTTCAAATTGTATTTGTAATTCAAAGTTACATTTTTTCTTTATTCTAAGGCCTCTTGGAACTATACTTGAATCTATATATTTATCCATAAAGATAAGTTCAGTTTTTTGTTTGAGTTCTCTAATCATATATTTTTCTAGGTTAAACATTTCATCCATAATATTAATGGTTGTATTCAGGTTATTGTTTTCAATTGTATGATTGTCTGTTAAGTGAGCTAAAAGATTATCTCTAAATGCAAACATATCTTCTTCCATAGTTAAAAGTGTATTTTATACGGTAGTTAGTTAGCGCAATGCAGGAACCACAGGGATACCCAAAGGGTACAGCAAGATACCATAAAGGAAAAACCCCATTAAAATAAGCCAAGCTCACAGAGACCCAAATGGGTCCTGAGAACAAGGTGAGATGACACCCAGACAAAGCAGAACCACAAGGTGCAAAACCGGCATCGACAAGGAGAAGAAAACATCTCCCAAACATCATGCAACAGCACTGAAAAAGACAGCTGAAGACGACAAAATACTGAGCAAACAGAAACAATACGTGTAGCAAACCCAGAGAAGTAAACATCTGAGTCCAGTAACACACTGCCATCCGTAGAAAGACACGGAAGAAAATACTATCCGTAAGGAAAGAGCGGTCATTCAAAATATCAGAATGCCAAACCTCCAAGACAGAGGGCACACTCCAGGCAAACCAAGCCAGCCATACCTACTCACAGATCTCAAAAAGGGGAGAAACACAGAACCTCAAAAAAGGCCCACTGGCATCCCCAAGACCTGAGGATGAGCAACAGATCTCAGATCCTACACCTAGCCAGACCAGCCCAAGCGGCGGCAGATCCAAAAGCAGGGGAACAAAAGAGACCACAAGACCAGCCCCCAAGAGGGCGGAAGAATAGACACAGCCACTCCAACAGAGCTTGGGTGCCAACCCAAAAACTCTTCCTTAGAGACAGTCGAACAGGTTTTAGACCCAATGAGATCTAGCAAAACCACCCAACTTAAGTCTCAATATGGAGCCAGAAGCTCCCCAGATGGAAAGGAACAACTCAGAGTAGACTGTTCCCCAAACCAGATAAAACATTGGTTCCAACCTCCTGTACACAGGAGAGGACCCTAAAATAGGAACTATACATCCAAAAGGAGGACAACTAGCCCCCTGAAAAAGAGAGCATTGATAAGCACCTACCCATAAGACAGTAAGCCGTAGGCCGAACCAAGAGAACTCAAGGCCATGCCAGTGACAAACACGGAAAGAACCCCTTAAAAAAACAACTTTCAAATACACATGCAAGGCACAATAGCTACAGCTGTACAACTGCAAACTGTCCGCTTACTAGGCAACAAAAACCACCTGCAGGTTACATCAGTTGGCTGTCCCAAGGGAACCGTATCATTCAGCACAAGACGAGCGCCAAAGGGCCCCGTCTCAGGAAATCTGGCCAAGTTGTAAAATAGAACAGCCAGAATAAAGGCTAAGCCCAAGTACCCTGGAAACTGGACCACCCCGAACCAGCCCTAGGATCATAAAGGTCCGGTAAAAACCCACAGCGGGAAATGTGAAAACGCTGAGTGAAACACTCGACAACCAGAAGAACCAGGACAGAAGGCCTGAGCCCCACAAATGTTTAGAATAAACAACATTACAGGAACTTAAATACCCCGTCTGATATAGAAAACAGACCCACAGGGGAAAATCCAGATTATCCCGGATAACAAGAGCAAGAAACCCTTGCAAGTCCCGACCCAAAGGGAAGAGACCACCCCTTGCAGGAGCCCACTCCAAAAGAGCTAAAGCCTCTCAAGGCCCTATAAAGATTATATAGTCTAAAAGGTGTACCTTGAACTCAAAGAACAAGGGGAACAGTGAGGACAAGTCACCCGAACAGATCACAGCAAGTCTCCCCATCACCTTAGATACGAAATCAGAGGACAGAAAAACATGGGTAGAGATGCCACAATAGATGGCAATACCTGATCCATATGAGTGGAAAAGCCACTAGGAGCTCTTCTACCTAAGAAGGAGATGCAGAGCTTTCCCAACTACGGGAAGGGACCCCTAAATGGAGCCCAGAGACATCACACTGTCTAATGTCTCTAAAAAGGAACAACCCACTCCCGAAGGGTAATCCATGTTCCCAGAAGGTGACCCGATCCACAAGGAGAAACGGACATAGTCCAAAAAGGTCTCAATGGAAAAGAGAACCACTAAAAGAACAAGTTCCAAGAAGGACAATTCCCAGAGCCTCCAAAATACAAAACCGCCCAGACCGGTAGAATAGAGGCGCTAAACCCTCCACCTTCCAACCAAGTGGGAAGGAATACTCTAGGTCCCGAGGATATCGGAAGTAGCAAAGAGTGACGCAGCGGAAGTTCACTGACCCAGTCACCAGATAGATGGCTATTAAGGACTGAAATAATCCTTTGAGTCGCACGGACCCGCAAGGCCGCTCAAGATAGCATAGATGAAACTTCTAAAATAAAATAACATGAAACACAAATAATATTGTTAGCACTCGGTGCCTTAACCTGACCAGCCAGGTTGAACAGGTGCCACGTGTGTAAATACGCTACGAGACAGAAGATCTGAACCCAAGCAGGACCAGCCTGCAACCAGCGGCATAACTATCAAGCTGCCTAAATCCACCCTCAGAGAGGGAGGAAGAAAAAACAGACAAACATGGGACGAACGTGACCCGAACAATCTTCCGCAGAAGTAAATAGCAAGTATCAATCCCAGAGTAAGTTCCCAAAGGAAACATAAAAGTAAAAATAAAATTCATCCTAACCGGATAAAATTAAATAAATAAAAAAAGAGAAGCGCTCAACCTGGGAACAAACAATAGCATAATAGCTTTTTCTATGGCTAGTTACCACCCTAGAAGCAGCCTCTTTTGCTCAATATGTGCCTTTCACAGAGAAGAACTTTCCTGTAGCATATCAGTCTGATCCTGACTTCACAGTACAGTCCAGCACCGAAATACCAGGCAATCCCTCTCTGAACGAGAGAAACGGCAAAACCCCAGACGTATGTTTCGGCCTATTGTGGGCCTCGTCAGTGAGGTGCAGCCATATCCCTCTAGGCACACTGAGCAACGGGTCCACGTCTGGATTTCCGCATCACACTTACGGAGACTTCCCCAAGTGTCATAATTTGCATAAATAAAAAGAGAGAAGCGCTCAACCTGGGAATGAACAATAGCATAATAGCTTGTTCTATGGCTAGTTACCACCCTAGAAGCAGCCTCTTTTTGCTCAATATGTGCCTTTCACAGAGAAGAACTTTACTGTAGCATATCAGTCTGATCCTGACTTCACAGTACAGTCCAGCACCGAAATACCAGGCAATCCCTCTCTGAACGACAGAAACGGCAAAACCCCAGATGTACGTTTTGGCCTATTGTGGGCCTCGTCAGTGAGGTGCAGCCATATCCCTCTAGGCACACTGAGCAACGGGTCCATGTCTGGATTCCCGCATCACACTTAGGGAGACTTCCCCAAGTGTCATAATTTGCATAAATTAAAAGAGAGAAGGGCTCAACCTGGGAACGAACAATAGCATAATAGCTTGTTCTATGGCTAGTTACCACCCTAGAAGCAGCCTCTTTTTGCTCAATATGTGCCCTTCACAGAGAAGAACTTTACTGTAGCATATCAGTCGGATCCTGACTTCACAGTACAGTCCAGCACCGAAATACCAGGCAATCCCTCTCTGAACGACAGAAACGGCAAAACCCCAGATGTACGTTTTGGCCTATTGTGGGCCTCGTCAGTGAGGTGCAGCCATATCCCTCTAGGCACACTGAGCAACGGGTCCATGTCTGGATTCCCGCATCACACTTAGGGAGACTTCCCCAAGTGTCATAATTTGCATAAATTAAAAGAGAGAAGGGCTCAACCTGGGAACGAACAATAGCATAATAGCTTGTTCTATGGCTAGTTACCACCCTAGAAGCAGCCTCTTTTTGCTCAATATGTGCCCTTCACAGAGAAGAACTTTACTGTAGCATATCAGTCGGATCCTGACTTCACAGTACAGTCCAGCACCGAAATACCAGGCAATCCCTCTCTGAACGACAGAAACGGCAAAACCCCAGATGTACGTTTTGGCCTATTGTGGGCCTCGTCAGTGAGGTGCAGCCATATCCCTCTAGGCACACTGAGCAACGGGTCCATGTCTGGATTCCCGCATCACACTTAGGGAGACTTCCCCAAGTGTCATAATTTGCATAAATTAAAAGAGAGAAGGGCTCAACCTGGGAACGAACAATAGCATAATAGCTTGTTCTATGGCTAGTTACCACCCTAGAAGCAGCCTCTTTTTGCTCAATATGTGCCCTTCACAGAGAAGAACTTTACTGTAGCATATCAGTCGGATCCTGACTTCACAGTACAGTCCAGCACCGAAATACCAGGCAATCCCTCTCTGAACGAGAGAAACGGCAAAACCCCAGATGTACGTTTTGGCCTATTGTGGGCCTCGTCAGTGAGGTGCAGCCATATCCCTCTAGGCACACTGAGCAACGGGTCCACGTCTGGATTCCCGCATCACACTTAGGGAGACTTCCCCAAGTGTCATAATTTGCATAAATTAAAAGAGAGAAGCGCTCAACCTGGGAATGAACAATAGCATAATAGCTTGTTCTATGGCTAGTTACCACCCTAGAAGCAGCCTCTTTTTGCTCCCGAACAATCTTCCGCAGAAGTAAATAGCAAGTTTCAATCCCAGAGTAAGTTCCCAAAGGAAACATAAAAGTAAAAATAAAATTCATCCTAACCGGATAAAATTAAATAAATAAAAAGAGAGAAGCGCTCAACCTGGGAACGAACAATAGCAAAATAGCTTGTTCTATGGCTAGTTACCACCCTAGAAGCAGCCTCTTTTTGTTCAATATGTGCCTTTCACAGAGAAGAACTTTCCTGTAGCATATCAGTCTGATCCTGACTTCACAGTACAGTCCAGCACCGAAATACCAGGCAATCCCTCTCTGAACGAGAGAAACGGCAAAACCCCAGACGTACGTTTCAGCCTATTGTGGGCCTCATCAGTGAGGTGCAGCCATATCCCTCTAGGCACACTGAGCAACGGGTCCACGTCTGGATTCCCGCATCACACTTAGGGAGACTTCCCCAAGTGTCATAATTTGCATAAATTAAAAGAGAGAAGCGCTCAACCTGAGAACGAACAATAGCATAATATTTTGTTCTATGGCTAATTACCACCCTAGAAGCAGCCTCTTTTTGCTAAATATGTGCCTTTCACAGAGAAGAACTTTCCTGTAGCATATCAGTCTGATCCTGACTTCACAGTACAGTCCAGCACCGAAATACCAGGCAATCCCTCTCTGAACAAGAGAAATGGCAAAACCCCAGACGTACGTTTTGGCCTATTGTAGGCCTCGTCAGTAAGGTGCAGCCATATCCCTCTAGGCACACTGAGCAACGGGTCCACGTCTGGATTCCCGCATCACACTTAGGGAGACTTCCCCAAGTGTCATAATTTGCATAAATTAAAAGAGAGAAGCGCTCAACCTGGGAATGAACAATAGCATAATAGCTTGTTCTATGGCTAGTTACCACCCTAGAAGCAGCCTCTTTTTGCTCCCGAACAATCTTCCGCAGAAGTAAATAGCAAGTTTCAATCCCAGAGTAAGTTCCCAAAGGAAACATAAAAGTAAAAATAAAATTCATCCTAACCGGATAAAATTAAATAAATAAAAAGAGAGAAGCGCTCAACCTGGGAACGAACAATAGCAAAATAGCTTGTTCTATGGCTAGTTACCACCCTAGAAGCAGCCTCTTTTTGTTCAATATGTGCCTTTCACAGAGAAGAACTTTCCTGTAGCATATCAGTCTGATCCTGACTTCACAGTACAGTCCAGCACCGAAATACCAGGCAATCCCTCTCTGAACGAGAGAAACGGCAAAACCCCAGACGTACGTTTCAGCCTATTGTGGGCCTCATCAGTGAGGTGCAGCCATATCCCTCTAGGCACACTGAGCAACGGGTCCACGTCTGGATTCCCGCATCACACTTAGGGAGACTTCCCCAAGTGTCATAATTTGCATAAATTAAAAGAGAGAAGCGCTCAACCTGAGAACGAACAATAGCATAATATTTTGTTCTATGGCTAATTACCACCCTAGAAGCAGCCTCTTTTTGCTCAATATGTGCCTTTCACAGAGAAGAACTTTCCTGTAGCATATCAGTCTGATCCTGACTTCACAGTACAGTCCAGCACCGAAATACCAGGCAATCCCTCTCTGAACAAGAGAAATGGCAAAACCCCAAATGTACGTTTCGGCCTATTGTGGGCCTCGTCAGTGAGGTGCAGCCATATCCCTCTAGGCACACTGAGCAACGGGTCCACGTCTGGATTCCCGCATCACACTTAGGGAGACTTCCCCAAGTGTCATAATTTGCATAATATAAAAAGAGAGAAGCGCTCAACCTGGATGAAGCGGATAAAATTAAATGAGAGGCAACCAGAAGGTTAACGCCTAAGAAGAACAGAAACACCCGCAGGACCAGCCTAACGGAAACCCTGTTCTTCCAACAAAACTGGGAAGGATCTCAATAACAAGACTAAAAGGAGATTACGTCATCCCCTCATGTCTAATGAGGCGAGCCATTCGAAGTAGAAGACTGAGGAGCCCCGTTGCCGTTAAGGATAGGGTCCCCTAACAACTCAAAAACGTGTCTGAGTAGAACACGAAGGCAAGCTAACCTGTAAAGAAAGGCACAACACTCAGGAACAGCTACACCCGCAGGGAACTGCACATGCCCTCCCATGGCCGGGAGATCCGGGACAATAGGGTACGAGCACAATCATAAATAAACATCTGGACTCTGTAGACAAGCAATCGCCAAAAGTATGTGAAAGCGAAAATGTGCTACCACCTCAGGGGGCACAATCCACCCTCTGAGGAGGGATAAACATAACCTGGGTTACCTGCATGCATAGTAGTAGGGAGCGGTAGGGAACTCGCCTCTTGGAGGACAGGGCCCCCCGATGGGGATTCCTCAGCAGTCCCTTGAATCTCTGAGCCGAGGAACAAGGTGCTCTAGTATGGCCTTCAGAACATAACTGAGGGACCTGAGTCAACGGGGCCAATTTGCATTCTTCACAGGACGAAGAATCTGAATCAGAAAGTAGAACAATCTCAACATCAGAATCATCCATAACTGGATAAAGGATACCAAAAGATGGACTATATAGAAAACAATTTAAACGGCACCTGACACCCACAGTGGCTGGGGCACTCACCACCTCCTATGAGTTAAAGTACATTTATGAAGAAGTAAAATGAAACAATCTTACCGGAATCTACAATGTGGAACAGGAACACGGTTCTTCAAGTGTGACGGATAGTAGCATCACCTCCGCCATGGACTTGAGAGAAGAAAGCAGGCAGCGAAGCGAAGTTCGTCAACGCAGATTGCTTGTGGAGTTGTTAATATGAGTCGGGATGATTTCGCAGAAAGACTCTCCCTGCATCTCCAGACTCTAAATTTCATCCAAGCCCTCACTGAGAGACTGACAGGATTACTTAAAACTCCCGTCCCATGTCAAAGCGTACTACCCTCCATAAGAGACAAAAAACAACTTCTGACACTTCTCTGCCAACCTCCTGGGACGAAAGGCAAAGAATAACTTGGAGATGAGGGAAGTGGGAGGAGTATTTAAGCCTTTGGCTGGGGTGTATTTGCCTACTCCTGGTGGCCAGGTTGTTATTTCCCAAAAGTAATGAATGCAGCTGTGGACTCTTTCCATTTATGAAGAAAAAATACATTACAAAGTATAGTTACACTTATAATAACACCATCTAATAAAAATATTACAAATTATTTAAAAAAAATATTGCACAAAAAGTTATAAGGGCTCAAAGATATGAGGTCTCAGGTGTTAAAACAAAAAAGACAGATAAAGGGCTTTAACATAGAGATACATACACATACATTTCTAAATATGTAAATTTATTTATGTATTTATATATGTACATATAAATACATATGAATGAAACAATCAAATCCGTTGGAAGAAGAGACGACTTATGGACTTATTTTATTTTATTTGGATTTATTTTATTTGTAATTTCAATTTTCACTTTTAATTATTTTTTTAATTGCTCATTTATACCCTTGTGTATCACATTATTTGTTCAAATCCATACACATTTGTATTCTATAGGCTATATATATATTTGTATATATACTATTTTTACATTATTATCATATATACCGTACGTTATTTAGTTTTATTTAATTGACTTCTTAATTTAGCGCCTTCTTCTATACTTTCCTCTTCTCTCAGTCTAGTTTTTACATATAAATAAATATGTATACATATATATATATATATATATATATATATATATATACTGTATATATATATACTGTATATATATATATATATATATATATATATATATATATATAAGGCTAGACTGGCATGTATTTGTTTTCCTGGTTATTGTTCACCTGTGTTTTAAAATAATAACAGGTAGACCGTGCTTAAGGTATAAATAATTTAAATACAGAAGCTCCAAAATAACAAAATACTGAATGCAGAGTAGGAGAAGTAGCACAGAGTTACCTCCCTAGTCTGCATAGTTTAGTATACCACTACCTAGCACTAACCATGCAGGATTCAATGTAGCAAATCAAAACAAAACAGTGACAATAGTATACTGCTTAGCTAACATATTTATTAATCAACAATGTGTCACAGGCAGAAAAGGTATTCATAAGTCCACTGGACAAAGATAGTGGTACCCATTCCATTTTATAGGGAGCTCCCTATTAATTATTAGACCAGAGTTGAATGTCACATCCAAATTAATCCTCTGTTCCCCACTTCCACTTATATTGGATTATTTCCCACAAGTTGCGGCCCTTTGGTAATTATATTCAATGTGCACCCCCACGGCTGTAATTATAGTTAATTGCAACTGTTAGTCTTATTTTTAAAGCTTTCAGTTCTGTCCCGCAAGTTAGTCCTTTAAGAGCAAGTGGGTTAGTAACGCAAAGCCATTATTACATAGTCCTCTTATCGAATCAGACTTACGTGGGGTTTCTGGTGTCACATCCTTTAACCTTTCAGCAATACCTCTGCTGTTAGTTGGCCTTGTCAGTGTGGGAAAATCCTGTGGAACTTGTCAGTGGTAGTACTCCTGCTGCGTCTGCTACGCGCATTTCACCCCAAACCTTGCACGGGGCTTCGTCCGGCTTGTAATCACAGATAAACCACTGATCGATAAGAGCACAGACACTGATTCCGTTGTTTTGAATGTGGAGGGTTCTAACAAAGGACTATGTAAAACTGGCTTTGCATTACTAGCCCACTTGCTCACAAGGAAACATTTATAGGGATCAGACGGGTAGAGGGCCCTGCTAAGAGTTGCACAGTTGTAGTGAGCTCTAAAGAAGCTCTTAGGCTTACATGCTAAGGAGGTTCAAGAGGTTCAAGGGGATAGCAATGGAGGAGAGATGGAGGAGAAATGGTATAAAGAAAGGTTAGTGTAGGTTGTATGCATCCTTGAACAGTAGCGTCTTTAGGGAGCGCTTGAAGTTTTCAAAACTAGGAGAGAGTCTTGTGGAGCGAGGCAGAGAGTTTCACAAGATGGGAACCAGTCTGTAGAAGTCCTGTAAGCGGGAGTGAGAGGAGGTAACAAGAGAGGAGGAGAGTAGGAGGTCATGAGCAAAACGAAGCGGACGGGAGGGAGAGTATCTGGAGACAAGGTCTGAGCGTATCTGGAGACAAGGTTGAGGGCTTTGTATCTGCTGCCCCTAACATCGCCGACACCTACATTATATTTATTAACCCCTAATCTGCCACCCCCAACATCGCCGCCACCTACCTACAATTATTAACCCATAATCTGCCGACCAGACATCGCCGCCACTTTAATAAATGTATTAACCCCTAAACCGCCGCACTCCCACCTCGCAAACACTAGTTAAATTTGATTAACCCCTAATCTGCCATCCCTAACATCACCGACACCTACTTACATTTATTAACCCCTAATCTGCCACCCCCAACGTCGTCGCTACTATATTGGCTGATAGGGAGATCCTATCAGCCAATCGGATGAAGACTTCTGCCGTATGGAGGACCACTGGGTGAAGACGGCTCAAGGTAGGGAGATCTTCAGGCGGTTAGAGTTAGGTTTTTTTAAGGGGGGATTGGGTGGGTTTTAGAGTAGGGGTGTGTGGGTGTAGGGTTTTAATATTGGGGGGTATTGTATTTTTCTTTTTCAGGTAAAAGAGCTGATTACTTTGGGGCAATGCCCCGCAAAAGGCCCTTTTAAGGGCTATTTGTAATTTAGTATAGGGTAGGGAAATTTTATTATTTTGGGGGGCTTTTTTATTAGGGGGATTAGATTAGGTGTAATTAGTTTAAAATTATTGTAATTTTTTTTTTATTTTCTGTAATTTAGTGTTTGGTTTTTTTTGTACTTTAGTTTATTGAATTTAATTGTAATTAATTGTAGGTAGTTTAGGTAATTTATTTAATGATAGTGTTAGGTGTAATTGTAACTTAGGTTAGGTTTTATTTTACAGCTAATTTTGTACTTATTTTAGCTAGGTAGTTATTAAATAGTTAATAACTATTTAATAACTATTGTACCTAGTTAAAATAAATACAAAGTTGGGGCGGAGCTAGCCTAGGAAGGAGAAAGTCGCATCATGGCAGAGCTCCGTAGCTAGAATCTTATAAAAGTAGTTAAATAAGAACTAGAATTTGCAATC
Source organism: Bombina bombina (assembly GCF_027579735.1). NCBI lineage: Eukaryota > Metazoa > Chordata > Amphibia > Anura > Bombinatoridae > Bombina > Bombina bombina. Next base: position 1,153,978,308 of record NC_069499.1, on the reverse strand, counting down.
TATGTTCCAATGTATCCTACTAGCTGCTGGGATAGAGGTGAGCTGGAACGGCAGTGAATGAAAAATACCTAAAAGCTGAATGTGAGCTCAGACATACCGGACAGCTTCACGGAGAGACAAATTCCTGTCATAGCTGCGACATCGGCGCTACCCGGGTGGAGGGCTTTTCTGGGTGGACTCAGCTTGTAGGGAGTATTGAACATTCCAAGGATACAGCTAGGGGAAAAAAGAACCTGGTACAACACCACATATCGGGAGGTGGGAGATTCCGCCATTTTGAGACCTAATAAGTCACCCGTGTCAAGGTTGGAAGAATTGGGCAATAGGGTCTACACTATGCTTTGGTGAAATGACGTTGAATACAGTCTGAGAACGATATCTACCCCAAGGGCCTCTGTAAAACCATGAGGCAGCTAACTACGGACGCCATTGCTATGGGAGAAGCTACTGATGAAACGGAAGTCTAGGCCTCTGTGAGACCGACACTTGACCCTTCTGCAAGGCATTGTGTAAGATAGCCAGGGGGACAATCCCTGAACATTGGAAGCATGGCGCATTTGTCGTACAGGACCCTCCAGACACGTCTCTCAGCACAACTCACTCAGCTTGAGGAAGTGGTGAACGCAGTTATACGCTCCCATATGCGTGGGTTCTCTATGGACAGAGCAGCTGAATCACGGGGAGATATGCAACAGCAACTCCCTAACCAGAGACCCAGCAAATTGGTTGTACTGGATCCCAAAAAATGGGCGACCTCTATGACGAAAGCGCCTTCATCTACTTTGACCCGCAGTGGGTTGATTGTAAAGCTACAAGCAGGTCAGGACAACGGAGCAGCAGATCGAGACCATGCAATGGAGCGACCGATCACATGGGAACTTGCAGATAAGCCTGCAGCAGTCAAATGTGTCATGGGCCATACACGTAGGCCAGAGGCTCAAAGGCAGTTATCTTTGGAACTGAGGGTGGAAATAAAATTGGAAATGACCACCATGCTGCTTTTAGAACTGGTAAGGCTGCACCCTGCAGTTGTTTCTGCCTGGCGCCCTAACTGGAGTAGGATGAAGGGGTCTACCCTTTGTAAACCCAGGTTAATTTATGAATTGACTCTTTGCTACTCACTGGATATAACTGTAGGTTTATGCCTCAAACTTTTGATTATGGTTACACTCGCTAGGACTCTTGGTTCAAGAGAATATGACGATCATAGATCCGAAATTCCATCCTGCAAGTGTAATGATTTACCTATTTTAGCTATTATTCATTCACCAATAGTTTGATATCTCTGTTACATACTGTGTTATGGTTAATAATGAGCTTTTGCTGGCTCATAGATTCTAATAGCATAATGTTATTATAAATATACTTACAGTTTTTTAATAGGGAATACAGATTGTTTTCATATATGTGCTAACTACATAGCTACCGTAAGTACAAATACTGTATCTTAATGTTTACAATTTTTTGTCCCACTAACAGCTCATTGTTCCATTATTTAGTTTAGGAATTTTCTTTTAGCTTTTGAGACTGTATAGTATACTGTGGAAACATTACTAAGACACTGGTATATAGAGAGTTAGCATAAGAATTATAAAGCCTTATCTGGAATGATTATCTAGAATATCCTAATATTGTTCTCTTTCTGAACAAATTACTGTTAAAGGGACATTATACACTCATTTTTTCTTTGCATAAATGTTTTGTAGATGATCTATTTATATAGCCCATAAAGTTTTTTTTTTTTTAAATAAATGTATAGTTTTGCTTATTTTTAAATAACATTGCTCTGATTTTCAGACTCCTAACCAAGCCCCAAAGTTTTATGTAAATACGGTCAGCTACCTTCTCCAGCTTGCTCCTGTTTGTGTAAAGGGTCTTTTCATATGCAAAAGAAGGGGGAGGGGGGGAGTGTCTTATTTCCCACTTGCAGTGGGCTTTCCAGCTACCTTTTCAACAGAGCCAAAATGACAGCTTCTAAGTAAGTTTTTAAACAGTTTTATACTGGATTTTTATATCAGTATCTGTGCATCTTATTCTTTATAGTAGTGTCTATTACATGCAGTTATATGAAAATGAGTGTATGCTGTCCCTTTAAGCTAGTTATAGTCCATACGATTACTGAGCCATTTAATTTCCTATGCCATACTATTGTTGGGGCTGTTAATTCTACCCAAACTTTCTGTTAAGATAATTATTACACATACGTTTGCTGAGGTATCTGGAGACTAGGTGCAAGATTATGCATATCTTCCTCATAAGGGAGAATATTCCAAACTTTCACATTGTTGGATGATGTTATGGCATTATTAGTACCATTTGTCCTGAACAGGGTGAACTAAGCCTTCAATTATATTATCTGGGTCATTCCACTTTCTTATTGAATGGAGCTTCATTGAGACTGCTATAGAGCCATTTGAAGAAGGGTTTGATATTTAGATTGTGGGACCTTGCTGTTTACTACTATTATGCAGCTTACCAATGGCTTCTGTGATAGAGGCTGTGGACGTCATATCTTTACACTTTACCTGTGGGTTAGTGGGGAGCCCCAGGAGAGACATCATTATGAGTGTCCGGGAAACGGATGTCGCAGCAGCTATCTTACTACTGTATTGAGCATAGGTTACCGACGCAATACCTTCAATGATATTGATAAACCTTTGTTGTGTATCTGTCTGTCCGGTCTGGGGATTTGAGGGGGCCCTTTGCAGGGACAATTATATGTTATCATTATACTTAGATGTATCATTATCATTTTATTAATGTCCGAGACCATCGTTACATAACATGTGTTCCTCCTTCTGGTCCAGTGGCCAGGGTCCTGAAGGAGACCACATAAAGGAAGTTTAATCCAAGAACATGTTAACCTAAGAATAATTAAGTTACGGCTAGATTTAGAGTTTTGTCGGTAAAGACCCGCATAGCTAATGCTGCTTTTTTTGCCAACACACCCTTCCAACAACGCTGGTATTTAGAGTGGTCTGAGGGGCTGCGTTAGGCTCAAAAAAGGGAGCGTTGAGCCTAACTTAGCTCCACTTCAACCCTCAATACCAGCGTTGCTTACGGTAGCGGTAAGCTGGCAAAACGTGCTCGTGCACGATATCCCCATAGGAAACAATGGGGCATTTTGGGCTGAAAAAAAAACCTAACACCTGCAAAAAAGCAGCGTTCAGCTCCTAACGCAGCCCCATTGTTTCCTATGGGGAAACACTTTCTAAGTCTGCACCTAACACCCTAACATGTACCCCGAGTCTAAACACCCCTAACCTTACACTTATTAACCTCTAATCTGCCGCCACCGCTATCGCTGACACCTGCATTATACTTATGAACCCCTAATCTGCTGCCCCTAACACCACCGACCTCTATATTATATTTATTAACCCCTAATCTGCCCCCCCAACGTCGCCGCTACCTAACTACACTTATTAACCCCTAATCTGCCGACCGGACCTCGCCGCCACTATAATAAATGTATTAACCCCTAAGCCGCCGCACTCCCGCCTCTCAAACCCTAGAATAAATAGTATTAACCCCTAATCTGCCCTCCCTAACATCGCCGCCACCTACCTACAATGATTAACCCCTAATCTCCCGCCTGCACCGTCGCCGCTACTATAATAAAGTTATTAACCCCAAAACCTAACTCTAACCCTAACCCTAACACCCCCCTAACATAACATCATTATTTATATTAAACGAAATAATATTCCTAAAATTAACTAAATTATTCCTATTTAAAACTAAATATTACCTATAAAATAAACCCTAATTATATTTATGTTAGGGGGGTGTTAGGGTTATTATTATTACCTCATTTATTGCTTTTATGTCTTGCTTCAAGGGTCCTACATGCCTTATACATAGTACCTTTTTCAGTATGTGTATTTATTTTGGACCTACGTGTACGAATTTCTATTTTTTAGAAAAGGGGTCCTGCGTGCCCCCAACTGTTACTTTTATTTTCCAAACTAAATAAAAAATGTTTAAAAAATAAATAAATAAATAAATAAATAAATACAAAGTTGCCTGTAAAATAAATATAAATCCTAAAATAGCTACAATGTAACTATTAGTTATATTGTAGCTATCTTATGGTTTATTTTATAGGTAAGTATTTAGTTTTAAATAGGAATAATTTATTTAATTATGTTAAATTAATTTTGTTTAATTTTAATTATATTTAAGTTGGGGGGGGTTAGACAGGGTTAGACTTAGGATAAGAGGTTAATACATTTATTATAGTAGCGGCGACATTGGGGATGGCAGATTAGGGGTTAATAAATGTAAGTAGGTGTCAGCGATGTTAGGGCAGGCAGATTATGGGTTAATAAAATTTAACTAGTGTTTGTGAGGCGGTTTAGGGGTTAATACATTTATTAAAGTGGCGGCGATGTCCGGTCGGCAGATTAGGGGTTAATATTTGTAGGTAGGTGGCGGTGACGTTGGGGGTGGCAGATTAGGGGTTTAGAACTATAATATAGGTGTCGGCGATGTTGGGGGCAGTAGATTAGGGGTTCAAAGGGATAATGTAGGTGGCGGCGGTGTCCGGAGCGGCAGATTAGGGGTTAATAATATAATGTAGGTGTCACCGATAGCAAGGGCGGCAGATTAGGGGTTAATAAGTGTAAGATTAGGGGTGTTTAGACTCGGGGTTCATGTTAGGGTGTTAGGTGCAGACATATTTTTTTATTTTCCCATAGGAAATAATGGCGTTAGAAGCTGGACGCTGCTTTTTTGCAGGTGTTAGGTTTTTTTCTAGCCAGCTCAGCCCCATTGTTTCCTATGGGGAAATCGTGCACAAGCACGTTTAGCCATCTTACCGCTACCATAAGCAACGCTGGTATTGAGGTGAGATGCGAAGCTAAATTCTGCTCTACGATCACCTGTTTGCGGCTAACGCCATGTTTAAAAAATACCTGTAATACCAGCGTTGGCTTAAGGTAGCGTTAGAAAAAAAAGCCTTGTTAGCCCCGCACCCCTGTTAACGCCAAACTCGTAATCTTGCTGTGTGTTTTTTTTTAAACTTTGCATGAAAAATAGACTGCTTTTTTAACATTGTGTTTCTATAAACGTTACAAGTTTACCCGTACTGAAGTGATTAGTTCTAATACCGCGATCCCACTATATCAAATGTGTTATATATAACACAGTGTGCCCACAATATTAGAAGTAAACCTGTTCAGGACGATGTCAACTTAATAAAAATTGTACTATACCAAACGTAATTAAACATTTTAATATTACATATCACATTCAAATATTAGGATTCACATGTTGATTCTCACAGACTTCAGTGTCCATCTATAGGAAATCAATGTTCAGTCTAATGTTACCTATGAATATTCGAATGCTGCCTTCAATATTCAAATGTTAATATTTGTCCTATGTAAAGATTTGAATGAGTCTTCAACCCGCCTACAAAATAATTTTTTTTACACAATAAAACACCGCTTGTCACCACTTTCAAAGCTAATGGCACCAGCTAGATTTTATCCAGGACCAATACAAATTCAAGGGAATAAAAACTAAGATTACTGCTAGGCAAACAGCTATTAACCACAGTTACATTGTGCAATGGAGTTTTTTTACAAATGCGTAATCATTGCTAGAGGATAGTAAAGAAATATATGAAGACCTACTAACAGAAAATGAAAGCAATGACTTTCAGTTACAAGAGCTATTAATTATAATAGTGGATCATGGTCTTGATTAACGAGATTGTACACTAAGCTGAAAGTTGCCATTCATCAACTAGTGTTTAAATAAATCTGTTGTCAGAAGTGCGAACTAATGTATTTGAAGTATGGTACTTAATGGACATGTGTGAAATAATGTCAGACATGTAAAAATTTTAGATGAATGTGGACAATACACTGTATATTTTGAATTCTATACTGCTTTTGGCCATGGGAACATAATGATGTAATTGTATGACACATAATGGGGAAATGCCCAAAGGCAAGACACTTTTTGAAGGAGGAGGGGGCACTTATGGAGCCCCTTTCTTGGTCCATATGGCACTTAGAGGGACCTGTGATCCATAATGTAAAAAAAAAAAAAATGGGAATCTGCTGTTGTTTGCTCCCAAAATAGGGAGCATATGTAACATTAGACACCAGGGGTTGCTGGTGAGAGGAAGGACTTTACCAAAAGCCCTATAAGGCCCTATAAGGCCTATTTATCAAAGGTTTGTCGGACCTGATCCGACAGTGCGGATCAGGTCCGACAGACCTCGCTGAATGCGGAGAGCAATACGCTCTCCATATTCAGCATTGCATCGTATTCAATCGGGTTGAATTGTCGCAATCTCTGTCCGCCTGCTCAGAGAAGGCGGACAGGGTTATGGAGCAGCGGTCTGTTTCTGGTGAGCCTGATAAATGGGCCTCTATGCCACTGTACCACTTTGGGCTAGATTAAGAGTTGAGCACTATTTAGCGCTCCAGCTAAACTGTAAACAAAGCTAGATGGAGGCTTTTTGTGCACGTTGAGTAGAAAGTAAAGATTTTGCATGCAAGTGTAAACTCTGATGCGCTCAAAAATAAAAAAGCGACCCCATTAACTTCTTCTCCCTTGGACTTCAATGAAGTGAAAACGTAGAAAAAAACATACTTGTCCACTTACCCGCCCGCGTATATTCAAGAACGCTAAACCCTACATGAAATATTAGTATTTCGTATTCCAGTGTTATTCACATAGCAGAATATATTCTATTTATTCTTAAATACATATTTCTATATACAGTATATCTGTATATACCTAAGCCTATGGGGCCTATTTATCAAAGGTACACATCCCATGACCCTGCAACATGCTCAGCTCTGGGTGCTCACTTGCACTCACAGGAAGCTGTGCTGTCCCCAGAGTCACAGGCAGTTAACCTCAGACAGGGCTAGGTGCCAGGCCCATAGGGAAAATTACAAAACAAATCAATACAACAGTCACACAATGCAAGCTCTCAATCCAACAAACTGATAACATAAGCCTGTGCACCCTTCACTTGTTCCCAGTTTGTTGGATTGAGAGCTTCCATTGTGTGGCTGTTTTAGGGACCCAGGTTTTGGAAGGGACCTTGATGAGGTACCTGGGCTTGTCCCATTTGGCCAAATGCAGTAACTAACCCCTCCATTTTTGTTTTTAATATTAGCTGAGAGCTTGTGAGTGCTGGACTTTCTCTGTGTATTGTATTAATTTGTTTTGTAATTTTCCCTATGGGCCTTGCACCCAGGCTTGTCTGGGGTTAACTGCCTGTGACTCTGGGAACAGCACAGCTTCCTGTAAGTGGCAGTGAGCACCCAGGGCTGAGCATGTTGCAGGGTCATGGGATGTGTACCCAGTCCAGTCTGAGAGTGCAGTCCCCTTCCGTGTTTTGTATATGTCTAGGGTGATTACATAAGCCTGTGCACCCTTCACTTGTTCCCAGTTTGTTGGATTGAGAGCTTGCATTGTGTGGCTGTTTTAGGGACCCAGGTTTTAGAAGAGACCTTGACAAGGCACGTGGGCTTGTTCCATTTGGCCAAATGCGGTAACTTACCCCTCCATTTTTGCTTTTAATCTTAGCTGAGAGCTTGTGAGTGCTGGACGTTCTCTGTGTGTTGTATGTGTATATATATATATATATATATATATATATACAAAATAATATTTAGGCAAAATACCCCTTATCGCTCTAACGCTAAACTTAGCGCTCCACTCATAATCTAGCCTTTAGTGTGATAACTGTGACAAATAACTATTCACTGACCAAGGAGAAATCTCACAAGTTGGATGCCTCTTATCCAACTAAGATAAAACTGATCAGCGTGGGGAATGATGATCACTTGTTTTGCTGGATGCACAGGAGTTGTTGTTTTTTTTATGATAAAGGGGGCTGTTACTGATCCCCTTCCTCTCCTCTGCTTTAACTGAGTGTTCAGAATACCCACTAACATGCAGATCATCACCTATGCCCGTAGGCTCCATAGAGTATATAAGGGGAGAGTGTATCTTTCAGTGTCCTTTCCTCCAGCCAATAACCACACAGAGGGTGTCCTCTTTTTCCAATGCAGAGTCTTCTTCTATTCTAAAGATGCCTTTGTCAATCCACATAAAAGTACATTTGAAAGAGGGGATCCCACCAATCAAATGATGGGTTTCATTTTCCTATAGATATCTCTGACCTTAATTTATAATAATGGGTTCAGGGCTCATAAACCATTGTTTTTTATATATTATTTTTAAGCATATTTAATAAATGGGGACAGTGTATGTGCATGCAAATAGGTATAGCAAATTAGTGCATCTTATTAATAATGGTCTTGGTGCTAGCCACCAACACCTCTTCATATAGACCTATAGACCAGATAAAACAGTAGAGAACAACTTTGTCATTTACATAACAGAAATGTTCTGTTGCTGCTATTAGAAAGCACACTGAGGAGATTTTTTTTACGTGATTTTTAGACTTTTCTAATTCAATAACCTTGACAGCTTGAAGACACATTTTGGTCTCTTTTAAATGGTGGATCATGGCTGATTGAGCAGATTTTTAAATATTTATATTCTTGTGCATATTCATTTTATAGCAAGAGCAAGAGATGCTTTATAAGAACCACAAACTGTTTTCCTCAATCAATGTGTCACTGGTGTGTAATTATTCCATGTGTATTGTAAATATTTATACAGCATTCCCTGGAAGTACTCATGACTCATATATTTTTCATTGCTCAATGTGTTTTCAATTACTTGTATCATTCACACATACCTTCAGGCCCAGACTGACTGTTTGCGTCAGGGAGAGCGCTAAGGTGACTATTAGTACTGAATAAAGGGAGGACACAGGAAATGTATGCAATAGATCACTTTTATTGACAACGAATCCTAAACAAAGCAAATATATATATATATATATATATATATATATATATAAAAGGCAATACTTAGCTTCAACTGTTAATTGTTAAATATGGCATACACTGGCAGAGCAGTACACAGGAGGAACTCCATCTCTTCAGGTGACAAAAACCTTGTAAATGTTTAGCCTAGTCAGGTTCAACACAGAACTGTATTGATGCTGTGTTGGGGATCTGTTTCCACTCAAGCCTCTTGAAATAACCAGGATTTGTCTTGCTGGGTGGCCCAGTGTGCCCCAGCTCGCCTCTCACGCACAACTGGTGGTGCCTGCAAACCTCACTTGTCCTAACATACTCACCCTATGAAGCGCCTCCATTTCTTCTTTTTCATATATCTCTAGTATCGTTTAGGGATGGGCGAATGTGTAAATTTTCGAATTTCGAATGTAGAACGAATGTTATTACCGAAATTCGAATTCTAAATCCGAATGTCGATAAGAACGAATAATCTTAAAAATTCAAAATTCGAATGTTATTTACAGTTTTCGAATTTAACATTCTATTTAACAAATACTATTCAGAAGTTCAATAGTTCATGTGGTAGGACGGGAATCTAGTAAATTGATACATAATAGATACAAATATATAATTTCAAATGTTTCCATATAGAATATTGCATAATTCGAATATTACATTTAAAGAAAGCATTAGAAATACTATTACAAACATATAAATTCGAATTTTTCGAATTCGAATATAAATTGGTACTCCATCTGGTGTACTTATATACATTCCTTTAGGTTCAGCACTGTGATGATACCCAAAAGCAACACTAAAAAAAACTTTCAGTCTGCAAAACTCTGAACAATATATTAACAAAATACAAACTTAGCAGCACTTCTTGAAAGCACATAAATCAATTTACTGGAGGCTTTAAAACAAGTGCAAACAGCAGCAGCAGCAGCAAAATTTTGGGGAAAACCACTTAATCATGAATAAATGATGTCATATACTTCCCTCTTTATATAGTTAAACAATTAACCCATTGTGATATAACAGACATTTCATCCATTAAATGCCACTTAGTGGTCTTAAAACAGAGAAAAATGATAAAATATATTAAAAAGCTAGAAGTATACTATAACTAAATCAGCTCATCCTACAATTACATTGTAACATATTACAATGCATGTCAAAGTACAAAGCCCCGAGAATAAACATGATCATTTGCATTACACTGTATCTAAATGAAAAGGTTAATCGATAAAAGACTGACCTGTCAATATCACTATTCATATCCTCAGAGGTAAGTGTATCCACTTTAAATATCCCCTTAAAAAATATCTAGGTTGCTCTATATCCCCCCCATAAAAACATAGCTGGCTAATAGTGTTGTCTGCCTCTTTAAAATGGCATGTAACGGGAGCTGTTAAAACACTACAACATATATTACTTTTGTGTTCCACAAGACGATCCCGGAACCATTTTGTGGTGTCTCCCACATATGCCCACCCACATGGATATTTTGATTAAAGGGACAGTTCACCGTAATATTGTTTTTCCCTGAATGTGTTCCCCATGACTTGTTATACCAGCTGCAGCATATAAAATATTTGAGAAATTGTTCATTTATGCTTATTTGCAAAATAAATAGCTGGATTTGCTCCTTGAAACCATAGCCTTTCAAAATAGGCTTGGTATTTGGATAAACTGTCCCTTTAAGTAAACTGCAAAAAAAAGTATGTACAAATTGCGACCGCTTAATCATAGAATTTCAGCTTGAACAGCCTAAACATAATTAATATGCCCTATTAGATATAGTAATTAAATCATGATAACTGCTTTTAGAAGAGCCAATATCAGCTCTTATCAATTCATCACGGAGACTATTGCTACCTCTATAAGCAGGCATGGAAATAGTCTGAAATTATTGTATAATGGGATTACAAATTTAGAAGGTGCCAAGGTTTGGATTGGAATATTGTGAAACAAATACCAGGCTGTTACTTTGTTTCTCCCTCTTGCTCAGTGCTTAACAAGGTCTGCCTAGAGATAGCCAGGGTTCTATTTATTTTATCATTGATTAACCCAGAGGGATAACCTCTATCAAGGAATTATTAACCCCTATCAATGAATTTTTGACCCATCTCAATTTGACAGTTTCCTCATCAGAGACAATGCACCTAACCCTTAAAAACTGACTATGTGTCATGATTTCCGTTCATCGCCGCCTCGCCGCGGCTCACGGAGCTCTTCTGTTGTGTTTTCGTCACGTTGCCTAGCAACGTGACGTATTGTCTGACACTCCCTCTGATGTCACAGACCTCTCTCTCTCAGCCTTTAAATCACGGCGGGAGTTCTTGCTTGGGGCCCGTTTGTAAAATCCTGACTTCGGATCTGTAAGTTCTCAATTTATTTCAAATATCTCTACCTTCCTTCTGGATATTTTCCTGTGCCTGAATTACCTTATTATTTCTAAGAACCTCATTCTCCGGATTTAATCTCCTTTGTTTGTCAGACCTTGCTTTCCTCAAATCTTTGATAAACCTGCAAAGAAGGAGCATTTACCATTTGTTTGCTAATAACCTACTTAAAGGGACATTATCTTTATTTGTTGCAAACCTGCAAAGAAGGAGCATTTATCATTTGTTTGCTAATAACCTACTTAAAGGGACATTATCTTTATTTGTTGCAAACCTGCAAAGAAGGAGCATTTATCATTTGTTTGCTAATAACCTACCTAAAGGGACATTATCTCTATTTGTTGCAAACCTGCAAAGAAGGAGCATTTATCATTTGTTTACTAATAACCTAGTTAAAGGGACATTATCTTTATTTGTTGCAAACCTGCAAAGAAGGAGCATTTATCATTTGTTTGCTAGTAACCTACTTAAAGGGACATTATCTTTATTTGTTGCAAACCTACAAAGAAGGAGCATTTATCTTTTGTTTGCTGATTACCTGCTTAAAGGGACATTTTCTTTGTTTCTTGCTAACCAGCTAAAGAGGAATAATTATCATTTGTTTGCTGAAGACCTGCTTAAAGGGACATTATTTTCAATTATCATTTGTTTGCTGAAGACCTGATTAAAGGGACATTATTTTACTATTTTCAGTTATCAAGAAGATATACAGAGTTTCTATTTCTTTTGGGAGAACCTTGTATCCTGCTTATTTTGTTTCCTGAGTGGGTCACGTCCTGGATATTCCTCAGTGTGCTAGCGTGTGTTCTACTTTTCACGCTAGCAGTTGGGTTAGATCCTGGGCTGACTATAGACGGCTGTCATTACAAACGGGCCATAAATGGAACCCACTGAATTATCCATGGCCGTGGCTCACCAGGGACAATTACTGGGATCTCATGCTACCCACTTGCAATCCTTGGACTCTAAGCTAGATCAAATAACTACATTATTACAGAGCTTGGTTGCTCCTATTCCTCCCAATCCTAATCCTATTGAGGCTTCTCCTCCTCCAATTCCCAACAATCAATTACAAGGACAATTGAGTCCCAGAATACCTCTTCCAGACAAATATGATGGGAATCCTGAAGATTGTAGGGGTTTTCTGAATCAATGCCGACTTCACTTTCCTAACAGTCCTACCCTCTTTGCTACACCCTCTTCTAAGATTACATTCCTCATTTCTTTAATGAAAGGAAGAGCTTCGGCCTGGGTATCACCTTTGTTAGAAAAGAATGATCCTTTACTTCAGGATGTGGATGCCTTCCTTTCAGTATTCTCTAACGTGTTCGACAAACCTGGAAGGTCTTCTGCTGCTGAAGCCTCTCTTTTAGACCTACGACAGGTCTGGTCAACCTGTGTCCCAATATGCCATTGAGTTCCGCACTCTTGCATCTGAAACTACTTGGAATCAAGGAGCTCTTAGAGCAGCTTTTCGTAAAGGACTTTCTGAACGTCTCAAAGATGAATTGGTGTATCTGGAACTTCCAGAATCCCTTGAAGCCTTGATAAATCTTTGTATCTGTCTCGATTCCAGATATCGGGAACGTCAACAAGAAATAGAAAGAAATCACAAGTCCTCAACTCGAGCCCCTTTTCGTCTGGCTCCTCGTTTTTCTAACCCAGTACCGCCTACCTCTCCCTCTCCTGATCAGGCTGAACCTATGGAAGTAGGAACCATAAAATTAACAGAAACTGAGCGTTTGAGAAGACGTTCTCTTGGCCTGTGCTTATATTGTGGCCTTAAAGGGCATTTATTAAGGGATTGCCCTACCAGGCCAGCAAAAGCCAGGGCTTAACTTCTGTCCAGGGAACTGAGTTAAGCCAAAAAGAAGTTCATTCCCTCTATAATAAACTCTTTGTTCCAGTGATTCTTCAAATTGGTGGTAGCAAGATACATACCCAAGCTCTTATTGATTCTGGCGCAGGAGGAGTGTTCATTGACTCCACTTTTGTGACGACTCACACAATTCCCTTGATAAGAAAAAAGTTTTCAGTCTCTGTCTCTACCGTGAGTAGAGATCCTTTGGGTTCTGGATCCAGTTTACTACTAAACCCATACTTTTTTCCGTTGGAGTACTTCATTGTGAGAAGATATGTTTTGATGTAATTTCTACTCCTCAATTTCCCATAATCTTGGGTCTCCCTTGGCTTCAATTATATAACCCTACATTTTCTTGGACCCATGGGGAACTCACCTCTTGGGGGTCGTCATGCCATTCTAATTGTCTTCAAGAACTTACTAAGTCATCACTCACTATTGCTCTCACTTCCGACACTTCTGGTCCTTTACCTATGCCTTACCAAGATTTTGTCAATGTTTTTTCTAAGAAAGAAGCAGAATGTCTTCCTCCTCACCTTCCATTTGATTGCCCCATTGATCTCCTCCCTGGGGCTCCTTATCCTCGAGGCAAGACTTACCCACTTTCAAGGACTGAAAATGTAGCTCTGGAAGAATATATCAAAGATAATCTGGCCAGAGGATTTATTCGACCCTCCTCATCTCCTGTAGGGTCTGGATTCTTTTTTGTGGGTAAGAAGGATGGCGGCCTGCGACCTTGTATCGATTACAGAGGCCTAAATCAAATTACCATCAAGAACAGTTATCCTTTACCCCTTATTCCTGAATTATTCACGTATCTTCAAGGTTCCACCATATTTACCAAGCTAGATCTTCGTGGTGCATACAACCTCATCCGTATGCGCAAAGGTGATGAGTGGAAGACAGCTTTTAACACTCGATTTGGGCACTATGAGTATCTGGTCATGCCTTTTGGGCTGTGTAATGCCCCTGCTGTTTTTCAACACTTCGTAAATGAGATTTTTCTGGATTTTTTGAATATTTTTGTCATCATTTACCTTGACGATATTTTGATTTTTTCTCAAAACTACCAAGATCATATACATCACGTCAGGAAGGTACTTCAACGCTTAAGAACCAACCATCTTTTTGCTAAATTGGAAAAATGTTCTTTTCATCAAAGATCCATACCCTTCTTGGGATATGTAATCTCCGAATCAGGTTTTGAGATGGATCCAACTAAACTTTCTGCCATTTTGGATTGGCCTAGACCTGACTCTCTTAAAGCTCTTCAACGTTTTCTGGGTATCGCCAGTTATTATAGGAAATTCATCAAAGGATTTGCTACAATTACGTCACCCCTTACGTCTCTCACCAGGAAAGGGCAAAACTGTAAAGAATGGCCTCTTGAGGCTGTTAATGCTTTCGATTCTCTCAAAAAAGCCTTCTCTTCTGCACCTATCCTCCGTCACCCAAATCCGGATTTTCAATTCATCCTAGAAGTGGATGCTTCTTCTGTTGCTGCTGGGGCTGTTCTTTCTCAAAGAATACCTGACACAGGAAAGATTCATCCTGTTGGATTCTTTTCCAAGAAATTCACTTCTTCTGAATTAAATTATGACGTAGGCAATAAGGAGTATCTTGCCATTAAAATGGCCCTGGACGAATGGAGGCATTGGTTAGAGGGTACTTCTTTACCATTCACTATACTCACTGACCATAAGAACCTTTTATATCTTCAAACAGCCAAACGACTGAATTCCAGACAAGCAGGTTGGTCTTTATTCTTCTCACGGTTTCATTACAATCTGTCTTATATACCCGGTTCTAAGAACATCAGAGCTGACGCCCTTTCCAGACAATTTCAAGATACCTCAACTCCTGAGTCTGGTACTATTCTTCAACCTCATAAAGTCTTAGCCCAGTTATCAACTACTTGGTTACAAGATTTACAATATGCTCAGAAGAATCTTCCTTTGTCCTGTAAACCCCCTGATGGCCTACTCTTTGTTCCTGAACGTCTTCGTTCCAAAATTCTATTTTGGGCTCATGACAGTCCTCTCTCAGGACATCCTGGCATCAGTAACACCGCTCGGA